>NC_143017.1:109065263-109252763 GCF_055824585.1 Amblyomma mixtum | reverse complement strand
GTATGTAGCTTGAATACTTTTTCCGCTAATCGTTACGACCGCACTCGCAAGCCCTTTCTCCTTTATCCTATCTGCTTGGGATCGACTGCAACATCTTGGTTTATTCCAGGCGCTATGATGGGCATTCACTTCAGGCTGCAGAACGGAGAGAGGCCAGAGTACGCCCGCTGCTTTAACCAGTGAGTACGCCTGGCGCAGTTTGCTGCTTTTACAAGTTTTTGTGCCCTCTCTGATTACGAGGGCGAGAACGACCTCGAAAATCCAGATTTGTCAGCTTGAATTTGTTTGAAAATGAGGCTTAGAGCTCACAAATTTTTCGATAAATAAAAGGCAGGAAATCTCTTTTGACAAAACCGACTTGCATTAACACCTCTTTTTGGTCTAGTTGGCGCGCACTTGAATTAGTAAAAAAAAAAGGTAGCGCCAAAGCAAACAAACTACAAGATAGAACAAGACGAGACACAAGCGCGAGACACATAGCGCAACGGTCAGGGAAAAATGTCAATGACGGTGTCCTTCGTTCCTGTGTACTACGCTGCAGCAGCTGTCACCGGTCATGAATTGCGAGTAATTGCACTGAAATTTTAGTAGTCGCGACAGCGAGCACATGTATAAATGAGGAGTTCTGCAAAATATAAATTAGAAGTGCGAAGATAAAATGGATAATATTCTCTTCTGTGACATGACGGCACAAATGAATCACCACAACGTTTAGACTGATCAGACCTCGCTGCATGCTTTGTTAACTTATCTGATAGTGTGTTAATTTGGCTTGTCTCGTTGTATGGTCCGATGTACGAGATTCAAAAAGTCAGTGCACCTTTGGCGTCAAAGGTTTATAAGAATAATAAATTAATTGAAGTTCCCGACTGAAGATCTAAAGCACGACTTTTGAAATGTCAGTACAGCTTTCGCGTCAAAAGTTTATGGGAACTTTATACCCATTAATTTTCGGAATTGAAATGCGTGGCTCCGTAGACTCCGTGGCCGCCGCGGCAAGCCCGCTTGCCATCGATGGGCGCTTGAAAGTTTGTACTAAGATGGGGCTCCTTACGTTACGTGACTCCAGGTGCATGGGTGTTGGCACAAAATCTGACCCTAGTTAGCAATGTTCGTGCCAAAATGTCTTTTCTAGTCTGAAAAAGACAATGTACAGGTGACAAAATCCAGAATGATTTCATGAGCCGGTGGCTGTTTTGGTAAGCGGTGCTTAACATTTCGAAAAAATTTCAAGGGGGGGGGGGGGGGGGGGGGGGCTCGATCTTGCGATTGTGACTGACCACAGAAGCCATTTTTTCTAAAATTTAATGTTACCACTTTCTGATGAAGCCTGACGTTCCTGATCACCATGCGGTATTTCCGGCCCTGGCTGTGGATACAGGCCGTTTACGACATGACGACAGAGGGCAAAGTATGGAAGAACGCCCTGCGAAACCTCGAGAAAACACACCTTCCAGTAAGTGATTCAGGCAATGCTTTTCTCTCTTCAGTTAGCACAGAACGGTTTGGATTGAAACGAATAGAATGCGTCTGTGGCTGCGGCATTTCTTGTCTTGCCGTGAACGCAAAACCGGTTAGCGGAATTCCAAAAAACTTCGTTTCACCGATAACCGTTTACCTTAACTTTTTTCATTGGTATTTACACCCTCGTCCTATTTTTACGTAAATGAGCTGTATCTCGTGAGCTCTCTGAAATTCACTATATTATGAATCTATTCTCTCACGAGCATCTTCTCCAGTAGATCCTCCTTTGCATTGTCCTGGCACTCCTTCCTAAGTCGCCCTCTAGGGCTATTCGCACCAACCTCCCACATCATTTTCTTTTCAATGCATTCATTGTACTTTCTATTTACATCACTAAGCTGTCCCAGTCTTCCTTTTGTAATTTCAAGATCTGTGACTTCGACCTCACCTCGTATGTAGTCGTTCCTGACTCAGTCGTTTCTTGTCACGGCACATATCCGTTGCATGTTCCTCATTTCTGGCTAAAAATATCTTCACTGCAAGGTAGCTGAAGTGTTGAGATGTATAGTGTTGTAAATACGAATCTTGCTTAGTGGGAACCTTTTTATGCACATTGCGTCGTGACAACTAAGAGGGAACGGTTAGGCGAGGCGTTTTTTTCCCCCCCGAGAATAAAACTAGAAAAGGAGTGCCGTGAAGACGATGGCGAGGAACACGTTCGGAAGAAATTAACAATGCTCTGAGAGTGGACAACACCAGTCATCTTTGAGGGAAAGAATGGAAACTCGAACTGGGAGGGGAAACGGAAGGGGTGCAGGATATGTAGTCACTGCAGTGAGCAGGAGTGCGTAATGTGTCGCTGCGCAATTGTTCACTCATTTACAGCGCGAGGGACACTTCTCAGTGCCTTGTTCATTCTAACTAAGGTCTCTATTATCAATGATCTGTATCGTCGCGTTCCTGTTGCATTAGAGATGTGACTAAAGAGCATGAATAAACGAACGAAGGAAAGCAAAGAGAAACGAAGGCGTGGCAAACAATACAGTGGTGGTCAAATGTTTAGGGGAATCCCCCAAGGTGGAGTAGATTTGTAATAAGGGAGTAATTACTCATTGACATCCACCCAAGCGCAGCCATACGGCTACAAAGGAAAGCTATACAGCTTTCTCAGAAACTTCGCAGTTAAAGAAAAATTCGTCCTGGTCCGGGGTTCGAACCCGGGACCACCGCTTCATCGGAGCAGTCGCTCTACCAACTGAGCTAACCGGGACGGAAAGCTGAGTAAGCTGTATAGCTTTCCTTTGTAGCCGTATGGCTGCGCTTGGGTGGATGTCAATGAGTAATTACTTCCTTATTAAAAACCATACAGTGTCGCCTTGTGTATTGCCGTGTACTCGGTTCTTTTGCTGTGCTGCAGCCACTCTCAGCGATAGATAAAGTAGCTGTGTTGTGTCAGGACACGTGACTTATTCAGTATAAGCAGGGGGGCCCTTTTGTAGGTTCACTGGTCGTGAAGCTTCCGTCCGTGTGTCCCGTAGGAATAGAATACGGAGTGGCAGAAACGTCGATTTGAGGGTAACGTGCTACGTTTCTGTCATGACAGAACATAGACGGCGATTGCTGTTTTAAAGCAGCCTTGAAGATAGGGTGAGTTGAACAGTGTTTTGTGTAAGGTGAAATGTAGTTAAGCACATCCAGGAAGTAATTAGTTATCAGAAACAGAACGCGTACTTTAAGTAATTTTATGCTTTACTGGTACTTTTATGTGTTTTTCGTGAAACGAGATCGGTTACGCGGAAGCCTCGTGCACATTGCGCGATGGCAGCCCCTATTTACATATAGGCTGCACCATGCAGTCGACAGTACCACGGCGTTGTTGCTCTGAGCCACGTACAACGCTGTCTCGTTGCGTTACGCAGAAGTTTTTTATCCAGTAAAAAAACTATTGAAAGACCCTGATGCAGGTACCAAAAAAATTGTGTTTGTACCTTGGCTTTACTTGGCGCCGAAAAGCCATTTTCGGCGCAACAAATAAAATAAAAATAGACTTAACTGTCTTTGAATGCTCCGACATGCACATATTCATTGTTTTCATTCATTTGCTTGCGTGTCTTAAACTTCCTAGCATGCATTGCACCATTACGTAACTTCTCGTTCTGATTCGCGAGCTCGACCAAGAGGAAGAAGGGAAGGAAGCGTCAGTACAATGAACAAAGTATGGACAGAGCACTTATTGTCCCGGACGAAGACAAGTCCTCCTGCTGAAGCATTGGTGAATCAACGGGTGGTTTTTCGCTCCGTTGTTCAAATTTGAGCCCCAAGAGCCATTTTACCTCTTCAGCCATAGATCCTAGTTTAAGGCGGATGTTCCCACATGCATGCTTTCGCATTAACAGCCGGCAAGTAGACTTAAGTGCCCTCCACATTTTTGTTCTTGGCCTGCAGGCTATCGAGAGGAGGAAGGCGGCGCTGCTGAAGACGCTTGCCGACGACAAGTGCGTTGATGAGCTGGACGATGAGCTCTCCTTCCCGGCTGCTGTAGATTGCGCCTTGAAGAAACACCTCACTTGTCCGTCGTACACACTGCAAGAAGTCGAGAAGGACATCACCTCTGTCATGTATGCTGTAAGTTGCTTAAATGACAATAATCACCAGAAAATTCTAACCCGCATATCGATGAAATTTAGAGGAAGCGCAATTATCTTACTTATGGCTAAATTATGCTTTGCTGTGTTGATGTGAGCGAAAGCTTCCATTTTTTAAATTTTATCACTTGAGAATCGATGTTTAGTCTTGAACCTTATCGGAAGATGGAAACCGATAGCCCGAAGTTATGCGCAGCGTTTGCTGACGAACATGCACTTTTTGAACATCTTATAGAATCACTCAATCAAGTGCCTCGAACAATCGACTGTGCATTAGGGCACTTAGCCAGCCTTAGACAGCAAAGACGCGCTGTGAACTTTTATTTGATTATTTAATTCACATTGGTCTTCAGGACGAACTCTAAAACAGCAGTTCAGCACACTCACTGCACACTCCCTATGCGCTGAACTTTGTCATCCCGTTTTCTACATATCTCTCATTTCATCTTACTATGCCTGAATTCCTACCTCATGCAGAGTCGCAAGTCAGCGAATTTAAACTTTGGCTGAATTTCCTGATTCTCAATAAAAGAGCTTCTCTCGCTATCTCACTTCTTAATAGCAGTAGTTATGTTTACTTTCGAATTAGGTCGGGGGCAGGAACCAAACAAACATGACAGGAATGAATTGAACCGTAGAAAACGTTTTATCGCAAAGTAATGGATGGAGCTAGGACACTCCTTGGACAAAATGTGTCGTTGATAGTAGAAAAATACAAAGGGAGATATATCCTAGGTATCTTTACTTCACTCCCGCATCATTGCCCCGCGCATAAGTTTTTTTTCTACACAAAGCGAATGAATAGGGGCAGAGAGAAGCACTAATGAATCCTGCAGCAGATCTCTTGTGCTGTTCCCAACTTTGCAGCTGAAATGATCTTAGCCGTACTATACACCTGGGAAAATTAGCCTTTCCAGAGAAAACGGCTTGAGCATATTAGGGCGTTTCACTGCCTGAAATACTTCATTTAATGAACCGGCTGGAGTTCACCTTTAATGTTTGCAGTCATCGTATCCTGTTTATTAATGAGGGACATTTTTCTTGTAAAGGGCATTCTGTGTTACGTCAGAATTCAGATTTTTGACAGTTATGTTTCCTAGCTATTTCTCTAATTTACTTTTTATTTATTTTTGCTTTTTTCCTGCCATAATTTCTGCTTCGCAAAGAGAACTTCTGCCGCCGATTCATGCATTTAACAGATTTCAATGCACTCCTTGGAAGCAAGAGTATTAGAACATTCAGATGAGAAAACCGGAGGTTGTACTTCGACGCGAGTCGTAATTTGTCAGTTAATGTCAATACTTAGAGTGAACTAGTGAGAATGCTGCTCTGCTGAAACAAGAACTAGCTCCAATGTCCAAATACATAAAGAAAAAGAAAAGCCTTTCAATGGGAGCTTGTATGAAAACACTCACAGTAACAGGGACGTTGTGTTGCAGTATAGCTTAGTTACATGTTGTGCCACTGACATTAGAGGAACAATAGAGGAACACTGAGGACAACATAATCTGATTTTTGCTGATTGTAAAAATCGATTCACTCGAGCTTTCTGGCCATGTTTATGTTTATTCGCCAGCACACTACGCATTTATTATTTATTTATTTATTTATTTATTTCGTGAACCCTCAGGGCCAGAGGCATTATAGAGGGGAGTGGTTACAAAAATTTCAGAAAAAAAATGTACAGTGCAGCAAACTAATTAGTAATACAAAAATGATTGCTCCTAGTTATACATTATTAGCTGTTGGGTTCTTGGTGTGCTGGTTAATAGTATATAATAGACAAAATACAGCGCAGCAATACAGTAAAAAACAAACAAACAAAACGCTCGTACAAAAAACAACAAGAATATAGAATAAAAAAAAGAAGATGATGCTCCTACTTATACAAAGTTTTCTAATGCTGTTTTGAAGCGTTGGTTGTCAGTAATGGTAGCGGTAGATGCAGGAAGGTGATTCCACTCAGCAGCTGTGCGCGGAAGAAATGACTGAAACATGGCATTGGTTTTGCAAAATGGAATTCCGACTTTGCTATTGTGATCTAGCCTTGATGAAATGTATTGGGGAGGGGAGATCAGTTCGTGGCGAAGTGAAGGATGATAAAGTATCTGGTGAAAAAGTGAGAGCCTAAGGGCTTTACGGCGAGATGCTAAAGATGGCAGGCTGAGATTTAATTTAATTGCAGAGATGCTGGCAGTTCGGTTATAATTACATACAATAAAACGAGCAGAATTATTCTGGACCATTTCTAATGAGTGAATTAGGTTTTGTTGAAAGGGTTCCCACACTGCTGCTGCATACTCTAGCTTTGAGCGGACCAGTGTCTTATATAGAAGTAGTTTTAGGGAAGAAGGTGCCTTAGAGAAATTACGTTTTAGATATCCCAGCATGCGATTAGCATTATTAATTACGTAAGAAGTGTGAATGGACCAAGTGAGGTTGCTAGTAATATGGATACCAAGATATTTGTACGAAAAAACAGGATCTAGAGGGACATTATTAAGGTGATAGGAAGGTAGCTGGCCGGAAGTTCTTGAGACACGCAGAAATTTACATTTTTTGATGTTTAATTCCATTGACCATGATTGGCACCAAATACAGATAGCGTTAAGGTCTGCTGGAAGAGAAGATATGTCATCGTCGCAAATTATTTCCCTGTAGATGACGCAGTCATCTGCGAATAAATGAATGTTAGAGGAAACACAAGAGGGCAGATCATTAATGTAAATTAAAAAAAAAGTAGAGGACCAAGTACCGACCCTTGAGGTACGCCGGACTGTACTTTACTTGGCTGCGAGGTTGAGTCATTAGCAGAAACAAATTGCGAACGGTTAAAAAGAAAGCATTCGATCCAAGCAAGCAGTTTGGGATCAATGTTAAGTTGATGTAACTTAAACATTAGAAGGTTATGGCATACTTTATCAAATGCTTTCGAGAAATCTAAAAATATACAGTCGGCAAGTGAACAGCGGTCAAGGATGACGTTTAGCTGATGCGTGAATGATACTAGTTGTGTTTCACATGAATAAGTCTTGCGGAAGTCATGTTGCGATGGTGAGAAAAATGAATTAGATTCGAGAAAGCTAGCTAGATTTGAGGCAAGGACATGTTCTAGGATGACCTGAAGTTGGACTTAAAAATGAAACATTTTATTTCCGGAACTGGATTCAAACTCGTGACCAGAATAGACTTGATCACCAGCGCATGGAAGTGAGTAGCTTGTGTAGCCTAGCGTCAGGGATCCACACTGAAGGAACTGTCTCGACGTCATCGCAGTGTCCTTGCGAAAACCGCCGGCAGTGGCGACACCTACCTTCCATGCCATAACATTTTCTAGTACACAAGTTCAGTTTTCTCAGAATGTAGCCTCTTAGTATATCGATACAGAGCAACTTCAGTTTGCCCTCAGCGTCTCTTCAAGGGCACTGCTCTGGGCATTAACCACTATTTCGGGTCCTTAAGCGCACTCTAGCTACAAAGGAGGTCACATACCGGGACACGTGCAAATGATGCGGTTCTCTGGGGCAGGCTGCCGATTCCACGTCAGCAGCGCTGAGCTGGACGCTGTACCTCCTCGGCCTGAACCGGGACAAGCAGGCCAAGCTGCACAAGGAGCTGGACGACGCATTCGGAAGGGGCGCCGACCACGAGTTCACCCTGAGTGACCTCAAGCAGCTGCCTTACCTCGAGTGCTGCATAAAGGTTAGCTCGTCGCTAGGAGTGACGTTACCAGGTAGTCGTACCTCCTGTAGTACGCTACCAGGGCCATCTGCAGTGCCTCGTGTGCCTCGGTACAGCGCTCGCGTGGCGCACGGTGCCAGTGCTGGCTCCATGTCTCGTAGCTTAAACTGATTATTTCTGAATACCCACTGGTGCTGTGTTTTTAAGATAAGTTATTGCTGCTAAGTTTGTAGTAAGCCATGAGGCAATCTTTTTAAGCTGTGGTACTAACTTGCTCTGTAGATATCAGTTTAACACGTGTTCGCCTGCAAATTGCACGGGAACAAGGTAAAGGCGTTATTAAACAGCGCCTGAAAACAGCCTGCTCTTAAAAAACTAAACAAAAATAAAAAAAGTTTTCTTGGAAGTCTTTGTCTCTGAAGTATCTGCAATTGAAACGACTAAACGAAATGCATTGGTTTCAAATATGTTCGGCAAAGAGGCCTTTGCCCTACAGTGGGTGTAATAAGGCTGGTGATGATGATGATGCTGTCATGAGCTAGCGTCAATGAAAGCGGTTAAAAACCAACAATGACCACACTTGCGCAGTGCTTTCCATTTTTTTGCAGCTGTTTTTTCCCAATTGCAAAATTCTCAGGCTTCTGAAATGTATCTGTGCCTTTGAGGCTGTCGGGAAATTCCAGCAGTTATTCTGACGAATCTGCGGGAATTCATTTTTTCAGCGGCTGCGTGCGAAAAATCGGGTGCGACTGTACATTACTGCGACCGCATTTACGTTGTCGTCTTGCCAAGGTTTCTCCGTAACGAAATGCCCTGATTGGTCTATAGGGTAGAGGCGTCACCATTGCCGAAAATTTGAAAATCTGAAGACTAGAATGTTGGAGTATCTTCGATTGGATTACCATATGAGATTATGCTAATAAGACGAACTGTTCCGCCTAAATCTACCCGCTAATCACATCAAATCCATTATAATACGCCAATTAATTTACTAATTTTCACTAATCACATCAATACACCCAATGATCCATCCACTAACCCTATTAACCACTCTAATCCACCGTAATCTACTTTCTGAGTTGGGCCTACTTCCAAATTTTAGGTGGCCGTTTGGAAGATTTGAGGGTCGGCCTACTTCCAAATAGTATCGCACTTTCTTTAAGAGTGTGGTTAATGAGGCCATATATTTTACTAGAGGAACAAATAGCTTGTATTAAAAAAGACAAAAAAGTGACTTTCAGACGACGTTCTACTTGATATGTGAATTTATTCGCTCAGAGGCTTACGATAATAAATCTTTCTCGCATGTCTCGCATTTCTTATTTTGCTATGAAAATGCAGTTCGAAAAATCTGCAGACAAGATGTAAGCCTTTCGGCATCTTTAATAGTGGTGTCGCTATTACGCGCAGGAGTCACTTCGTATGTGCCCACCGTTTCCCATCATCGGTCGTGTGCTGGATGAGGAACTCGTCTTCGGTGAGTAGACCATTAAATTGTTGCGTCAACAGTCCTATTAATAAGTCCGTAAAACTGACGACACCGTGCACTTGGTTTCTACCGACAGATGGCTACACTGTGCCGGCTGGAACGACGTGCATGATAAACATTCACAGCCTGCACAGGAACAAGGCGCAGTACGACGACCCGGAGAGCTACGTCCCCGAGCGCTTCCTTCCAGAGAACTGCACCAAGCTGCACCCGTTCAGCTTCATCCCCTTCTCCGCCGGAGTCAGGACCTGCCTGGGTGAGCGGTGCCGTGCATTGTGGGTTCGGGGAATATGTTTTGCAATGTCATTGCTTATCAACAGAGTATAAAAAGAACAAACCAGAAAGGGGACTTTTCAGAGCTATCCTATCTTTCGCGCCTGCTTTTTTTTTTGCGTTGCACAAGGTTTGGATGATTAGTGTTAACCTAATCGAGAAGCAGGTTTGCTGAATGTTTGCCGCTAATGTGTGTTTTATTGGTTAATAACACGTGTGTTTTTCCAATTCATGCAAGATGCAGTCGCCGAGAGCACATTTTATAGCCACCAAAATTGTTTTCCATCTCGGGATGAAAACAGGATCGGGTTCCATTTTCCCAACATATATGGAAAAACATGTTAATTTCACTACTGAAAGCGTTCGCATTGGAAAGACACCAATACATTGCCTTCGTATTCACCGCTTACTAGTTGTTCTTAGCACGCTTCTGGTGCTGGTAGATGTGTGTGTGTGTGGGGGGGGGGGGGGGGGCGGGGGGGGGTATTCTGAATTAAAAATAATGTACATACATTACGAGTACTCAGTGTAGTTTTGATGTGGCTGCAGCTGAAAAGAGCCGCTAAGTAGGTCGACGGCTTGCTTTTAAATTTTGTTGATCACCGAGAGGCCAGGCTTTCGTAGAACTGTTACAAAGAGCGCTTTACAGAGGAGTGCTGATGACCAAATGTGCTCTCAGTGTTCCGATGGTTATGTCTGTAAGCTTCTAGGCAAGGTGAAGCGTCGATAGAGATGTGCAGGGCGGGGAGGTTAACCAGGAGAATGGGGGGGAGAAACGTCCTCGGACAAAAACGTCCCCGAAACGTACATCCCCAGCTCCCAGGAGAAGTTACTGGTTTCCTTACTGTCCACCGGGGAAAAAGATGGGGGGATAAATTAGGAGGCAGAAAGGAGATCTAAGTAAAAAATGAAGCAAACAAAGGAAGTAAGGACTTTGCAAACGGTAAAGTCATAGCTTATCGCGTAGGCGTGACGCGTTTGTGAAAAGTAGTAGTGCCTGACGGGGCTTCAGAGCCGCCGACCGCTGTGGACACCGCCCGAGAACCTTCACCTGTGTCAGCGGGCAATGGCAATTCGTTGTCAGCATCTGCAACAGGAGTATGCATCAGCAGCACCGGCAATAAGTTTTTTCGTTAGTCGGGTTGAGCTTGTAGCTACGTGAACACGCGCATTTTTTTTTTACTCTATATGGAAAAGATTATTTCAGGTTGAGGCTCCGAGAGAAAGAAATTGCTATTTCCATTCATCCGCGCTCTGAACTCCTGCGTCACAAACGTTAGTCGCCATTAGTGAGCATTTGTTAAAGCAAGAATAAGAATCAGTAAGGCATAGTAATTAGGGCTTCGTGCATGCCGCATAAAGTTGTTTCTGAACCCCATTTAGGCTTAGCAGTAGCAAATACAATTATTCACCCATTTAATATACGATTACGTATACGTTTTAACTACATCTTCATCAGAAAAGGCTTTCGGATGGATTACACGCTCATGTTACTAGCTTTATTTCTGCTATGAAAATGTTCGTCCTCACAATTCTTTCTAAACCATCTCCTTTTCTCAACAGGACAGAGATTTGTACTGGCGGAAACGAAGGTTTTCTTGGCAAAGCTCCTCTCCAAGTACACTGTAGAGTCAACGCAGCCGATCGATGAGGTCGACGCCGCCTGGGAAGTTGTCCTGAAGCCGAAAGAAGGACTTCGTGTCTGGTTTAGGAAACGCAAGGAGTCCCTGTGATCACTCCCACATCACCGCACTGGGAGCATGGACAGCCGCCGTGGCGTCTCCAACACTTCCACTGTTGCCGCTCCATCGACATCAGAAGCAGTCAAAAGTGCTACTGCGGGGACCAGGTTAAATGAGACAACACTAGCATTTGACAGTTCTGGCTCATAAAAAATCAACGGCACGTCCCTATTCAGGCTGTAACATGCACGACGAAAAGTGCGCTCAGTGAAATACGTTAGTGGGCTGTATTGTGCTTACTTCATTTCAAATGTAATTGCCATATAGGAACATTTCTGCGGCATTTTCGTTGAGCAAACTTGTGATCATGATCTTTTTGTGATTTGTTTTCCGCATCTGTCCACATCTGTCACCCCCAGCAGGGAGTCTTTTTAGATGGGAAGTGAAGTGACGCGACACTAAAAAATGGCCAAACCTTAGTTCTCACTCTTGTTAAAATGTCAAAGTACGTATGAGGACGTTTGCCAGTGTGAATCATGGACACCTGGGCCACTATGTGAATATAGGTTCAAAGGTACAGTCTTTGTCAAAAGTTTAGAGCCCAAGGGGTTTACTTCTTAGCCTTGCAGTGGGACTCCTGAAGCATTCTGCGAAGTCCTACCCATTGGAGGAGGCACGACCAGAAATCTTCTTACCAATAGGAAATTTGGAGCGCTGGAGATGCATCACGAACCGCACATTGAGGCTCAGAAGCAAACCCCCTGGGCTTCAAACTTTTGACAAAGGCTGTACCTGATGCAGGGCTTGTTGGTTCGTGCTACAAAATTTTTAACGGCGCAAAAGGCACACACAAAGGAAAAGATGGGTAGTTGGTAGGTAGTTGGTTGGTAGTTGGCGCTCTTACTGTCCGTTTCTTTCTGTCTTTTCCGGTGTGTGTGCCTTTTCAGCCGTTAAAAATTTTCGACCATCGTTTCCATGTGATTTTGTGAGCTCAGCTTTTTTCTAATCGTCTTCAAGGGCGCTATCTAACACATCAACCGCAGTGGAAATAAAGGGTCAGTAGACTTCGCGTAATCCCCAAAAGCGTATGTTTGCCTGCTGTTTTCTGTTCCCAATGAACACATGATTTTAATTGAGTCCTGTTTGAAATGTTCTCCGCGGACGTTGCCAGCTACTCCGTGCCTGTTCAATGAGAAAAAAATAGCATGATCTGTAATCATTAAAAATATCTAGCAAAAATTTTGCCAAGCTTTCAGCAATGGGGAACTGAGCAGCCTTTTTGTGCAATCTTTGTACAGCTACACTACAGTACATTATTTTCATCACATGTGGTATTGACCCCGTGAACAGCACAGATGACATGATGATGTCAGTGGAAGAGAAACAAAGTGCACAATGAACTAAAAAATGTTCACGGACAGTACAGAGAGGATGCACATCCTAAACGAACAAAAGCGTGTGCATGAAGACGCGGAGAGAGAGAGGGCAAGAGGGAGACAACGATACTGTAGCGCCACCACATGGACTGGCGTTTTGGAAAAAGCATAGGAGTTGCCAGGCAGGCGCCGAGTGGAACGTTGAAGGCACAGCAGCAGAGCGGATGTGTTGTTCGCTGGCCGGCCCATTATCGGATTTGAAGCCGTCTGCAATAAATGTGGGGCCTCGTCTAGCACCCACAATACACATAAATGGAAGCACATGAAACCAGGAATCAATGTTTGTACGTGGTATGATTGCCAGTTGAGAAAGTCATTAAAGCCCACAGTGCCTTCACCTGACCTTGGTAGTTATTCACCGATCCGAGCAGTTTTCAGTTGTGTGTGAGCATTTGTCTAAGCGCTTGGGTACTTACCTAAGAACATACCTGTGTGGCTAGTATTTTTTTTAATTATTCTTCGCACACACTGCAAGCCCTAGCTTGGTAAAAGCAGGAGGAGCGTTATAATTAAATAAACTAAATCAATAAAACAAGACACCATAACACATGACTGAAAGAGTAGGAGCCATAACACAAACCTTCCAGCTCCTTCACAAAATGCTTTGATTCAATTAGATTTTAAGGTAAGGAGTTCAAATCCACCACAGTCCTCGGGAACAAGTTGTAATTTAAGCTTGACGCTTACGAGAATAGGGCTAGTGAATGCTACTTACATGCCGTGTTGTTCCACCGCTTGCAGGTATCACACAGTTCTTCGTATCTGGTTTCAGATTTCCAGAAATGTAATTGTAATGTAACATATGACGGCCCCCTTTCCGCCGCAATTATAAAGTCAGCACGTAGTTTTGAAGCAATAGCGTAGTCGATAAACCAGTCCCATATATACCACAAATAAAAGAAACTGCTTTTCTCTGAACACGTTCATGTTGAGCCATGTCTTTTTAGTACGCGGATGCCACACCGCTGTAGCATATTTAAGCCTTGACCTGACACAAGCATTATACACAGCCATCCTAGTTCTGATGGTAGCGTTTTTGACTTTTCATAATTCAGAACATCTTTAACGTGAACATGCAAAATCAGAGGTATGTGAAGAGCAAGTAAGTTTGTTAGTGAGGATCACTCCGATGTATTTATAGCTCTCAAACTCTGAATGGGACAGTTGTGAAGTATATAATCATAAGGCCGAAGCACTTCAATCTTCATAAGGAGCGCAGTTCAATCTTTGCCCATCTTCATACCCCAAAGCTTACACCAGCCCACGATTGCTGCAACAAATTTCTACTATGATATGTAATCATTTTCAGGTATCTGTTTAAAAACAAGACAGTAGTCGGCAGACAATCTCATTGATAGAGCGTTTTCGACGATCTACTAAGTCATTTACATATATTAAAAACAACACAAGGCCTAAGACAATGCCTTGAAGAACACCTGAAATCGAATGAAGCGTGCCTGAAAAAGAATTGCGGCTAGCAACAGATTTCTTCCTGTCTTTAAGCTAGACGTATATACACTGCACGATCTGAAGTGAATTCCTATGATGTCTAGTTTTAACAGTAGCTTTCTGTGAGGTACCTTAACAAAGGTTCCGCTGAAGGCGAAAAATAACGCACCTGCTTGACCGGAAAAATCGAGTAGTACGCGTGAAAATTCATGGACTATGGACCAAAGCTGTGTAACGGGTGACATGCCCCACCTAAGTATATTTATTTATTTATTTATTTATTTATTTATTTATTTATTTATTTATTTATTTATTTATTTATTTATTTATTTATTTATTATTCCTCAAAGGTCCACAAGGACATTACATGAGGGGTGGGCTTATATGTTGATAAGGCAACGAAATACTGCTTTTTTTATTAACTTCATAAACAAAACATAGCAGCATAACATAAGAGTAGCGCAAAACCAGGACGACGGACAAAAGGGGAGTAGCATGTTCTTGCAGCTTACAAAAGAGGCCGTTGTAGAAACAGGACCGTAATTATAAACATACAAAATCGCCCTTCTTAACGATCTGCACGACTCGAGTCTTACGCCAGTCGGACGGTGTTACATCTGCAGTCAGTGACAAGTTTAATATGTGAGTCAAGTACCCTGACATTTCTTCAGCAGAGTGCATTAGAAATGCTTTAGGAACACCGCACCGTCCAGCTAACTTCTCGATGTTGAAGTTAAGCAGCATTAGGACAACTCCTTGGCGAGATATAGCTAACTCATGCCAACAAAAATAGCGCAGGAACAGAACAAGGACAAGAAAGGACACACACGAGGGCGAGTTACGAACAACCCAAAGCTGCCACCTTAATAGCTAACTCGCTTTCGTATAATTAAGGCCGCATAGAGTACAGGTTCCATACTTTCCCCAGAAGTTACTACAAGCTCAACAAAGCAGGAACTTCGAAGTATGCGGTAAAGAAAGCATCCGACACACGCAATACTTCCAATCTGAATCAATGAATGCTGGTCTCAGCTTATTACAGACCCTCTTGCACTGGAAACTTAAAGGCGCAAACAAGTATATGCGCGTAAAATTTTGAAAAGAATGTGCACCACAGCTCAGCTCCCGAAATATTTATTTGCATGAGTAGAGCATTTTATCACCGTCGTCTGGTGAATACGCCAACTACGTACTGTAACTACGACCGCATGGTAAATGCGGCTAGGCAAGCACGGCAACAGTGGCCACAGCATGCAGAGCGTTGCCGCATTTTCCCCACTAGCCGCACAGCTGTGCTAAAACTCTCTAACGTCTTCATTGGGCTTTGGCATTAGCTGTCGTGAAGTGAGAGCGTGAGAGACGCTTTTTAAAGAAAGGCAGAGAATTTAGCCTGTGGGGAATCAGCGCTGACATGCTGCTCGGCGTTGAGGACAGGAAAAAATCTCTAGGCAGAGGTTTTTTTGTTATGCTCAGTGAATGGAAGTCATTTTGAAATTTTTTCATTGTTTTCTCAATAGTACTTATATTCTTGTTAACTGTTCTGCTCAGAACGCCCTTAATCACGTGAGTTTTAAAACAGCTACGCTTGTTATATTACAGGAAAAATTGGCAGTGGTTTAGCTCTGGTTAAACCGGGTAAATTGCGTTAGCAATGGTGCGAGCGTTCTTCTGGCGATTCTTCCGCGCTTTGCCTTCGTCTGGTAGCATTGCGGAGTTCCTGAGCAGTCAGGAGTTGAGATTCATCGGTGACCGATGGTTATGACTAATGGCAAACCCTCGCATTATTTGGTCACGTGACCATTCCGCCACGCTGCCAGAGAGTCCACAGAACGCCATCGCCCGCTCGGCTGCACGCCTTGATCGTCGGTAAATTGGTTTTTGAGGAAAGGAAATGTATCTGTCTCGCACATCTCGGTGTACACCTGAACCTCGCCCTAACGGGGAGGGAGGAAGATGGGACTGAACGAAGACACCGTATTCATTAGACATGCCTTTGTTCATTCCAAACCATCGAGCTGGCATGGCGGATTGTTTAGCGTGCTCGTCTCGCATTCCGGCTACCCTGGTTCGATTCCCCAACTCGACCAATTTCCTACTCGGTGTTATTTCTTATTTATTTCGTGTGACTAGAAATTAGGCTAATTGCTTAACCGATATCATTCGACTGCCATCAATGCACTGCGCGCCATTGCTGGTAACGCCGGCTTCGAAGGCCAGAAGTGGCCGACTAGGACCTTATGGCAGACCTCCTAGTGGCGCCATCTGTCGTAGACAGAGTACTACTCGGCGGCGCGCCGACGGCGCTGCCATCTGGCGGAGCGCGGCTGAAGCAACGCTGTTCAAGGTCAACCGTGGCCACCGCCGGGAGCTACGCGACAGCTCGAAACCTGGCGCAGTATTGCTTACGCACTAAAAACTTTGGCTAATGTAATATGGTAATCCTTTTTGATTGCATACAATTTTTGTGGCTATTTGTGATTCGTACAAGCGACCACCCCGCATTCCCTATATGTCATAAGGGAGTAATTACTCACTGACACCACCCGAGCGCAGCCACACGGCTACAAAGAAAGCTATACAGCTTTCTCAGAAACTTCGTAGTTAAAAATTAAAAAAAAGTTAGTATATTTCATTTCGCATGCGGAAGTGAAATTGTGAATACAGCATTTTGAGGACGTGCTAGCAGCAATGTTTTTGTGAAGTGCTTAAAAAGGGCAGTGTCGGAGAAATAATGGCCAACAAAATTAACAACAACCTTGCATTGTCAGTAGGATCCAAAAGGTCTGTTTCTGCTCGAAAATACGAACAACTGAGTACAAGTTATATCCCATGTTCTTGTGCGACCCTTAATGCGAATCCTTTTGCTTTTACATTGCGATTTTGAGGTTTCATAGACTGGATGAAAATTGCACTCGAAAGGAATTTTAAACGCGAGAGTGGAATACAACATTCAAATTTTCTTTAAAAAGCTCCATTAAGGACTTCAAAAATAAGTGACAGAAATGAACGGATTTTGAGCAAACAATGTACAAGAGTATTATTTTTAAAACCTTTACGGGCAGAGAGACAGCAAACATTATTTGTCCAATGTGAAGCTGCCCGTAGGTGGGTTCCTTATGCACTGCTCAGGATCTTTAGCTTTAGGGATTCGGTGTTTCGATCACAGTGAAGAGACAGTAAACTTTTATCGAAAGAAGAAACAAGAAAATGTTGCAGCAATGTGGTATGTAGATTCATTGCGACGGTCTTGTTTTCGCTTTCTTTGCCCGCCGTCTCCCCAACTACATTCTTCGTGCCCGTTGCCCGTTGCACCCCGTCAAGATTCGTTCGGCTAGCGCCGGAGCCATGGTTCGCGTATTTTTTACAGAAGCGCCGTATACAGAGCGGAGAAAGATCAAAGACGTTTCCTTGCCGCCACCGCCGCTGGTCTCGTTTTGTTTACGCTGTTATGCCGGGAAACCCGCCCGGATTCCAATTCTGCAGGTCGCAAACTTTCTGCTGCGAACGTCCCTTTGACAAGCCCTGGTGCTGCGCCGCAAGGCAACGCGCCCTGACGCTCCCTTGACAAGCCACGATGCTGCGCCGTAAGTCAGCGGTGTCTAAGGAGAAGCATCGGCGAGCAACGTGCCTGGACACGTCGCTGGGTGCCAGACAGCGAGGCGCCAGATTCCTTCTCTCCCGGACGCCACCGCGCGCGGCAAAATTTGAAGCGGTTGGCCCGCGCGATCGCTGATTGGTCCTTTCGGACTGCCGTCGAGTGCTGCCTTTGGATTGGCCAGTTCTGAGGGGCCACCGTTCCTGAGGCTATATAAGCGCCACCGCTGCCGCTTGGATAGCAGCTACAACTGACGGAGTGACCGAGTGACCGACCCACAGTGAGTCGAGTGCTGCTCACGAGTGGAGTCGGATGGTGTGACGTGCTGGTGTCTCGCTGATCGTCGCTGTGCGAGAACAGTCGCGTTGTATAGCTCTCGGCCCCCGTGCCGATGTTGAACTATATTATGCCCTGTACATAATGTACAAAGCATTTTCTTAGTCTCACCGACGCCTGACTCGGAGTCTTCGCTACCGCTAAGAGAGCTGGCAACGCTCAGTCACGAAACGGGTGGCGAGCGCAACGGGACCACCTCTATGGCACAACATTGGTGGCAGCGGTGGGATGCCCAAAGTCACAACAACGCGGAGCACGCCGATTCGCTGCGACGTGGCTGTGGCGTCGTGTGTATGCATGGCACCACGATCCTGCCACGCAGGCATCCAGGAAAAGGAGGTGAAGACAGCGGCCCGATGCACTTTCCTATCCAGAACTTTTCCCCTGTTCCTTACAGTACTACAGCGTAATGATATGGACGGAACGGTGCTAGTTGGTATATCTCACCTCTGAGGTTCGACTGGGCTTTGCTCTTGGTTAGAAAGTGCATGCAAACCTAATTGGTGTGATAGAGCGAACTAGCGCTGTTCCGCCTATATCGTTAGCTGTTCTAGCGTTGTAAGAAAGAGGGAAAGTACCGTATAGAAAAACGGACCGTTGTCAGCTCCTTCTCCTGGATGCCGGCGTTGCGAAATCTTGGCGCCATGCATACACATGACGCCGCAGCAGCCGCTCGGTTTCAACAGCCTCGGTTGAAACCTCCCACTACTAACCGCAAAAGCACCGTTGTCTACCTTAAAGGTGCACTGAAGAGGAATCTGAACTCGTCTTTTTGCCGCGGGAACTCAATCTACACGTTCCGAGCATTCTTAGAAACCTCGATTTATTGCCCTGTGTGGCCGATTTCCCTAATTAAATCGAATTAACGCCCGGCTCCCGCCTTTTTTTTTAATTCTCCCTCGTACGGTGGGCGGAGTCGACCAACGCGGGGAGTGCCTTACAGCCAGCTCCGTGGAGGCTTTGCTTTCGCTTCATTTTGTTTTTTAGGTTTCCGCGAATAAATAGTTTCATTTGCAGACAATATAACCGAAAAGTAAGCCCGCAGAAATAAAAATACGCGCGGACTATTTGCTTCTACGGACTACTACGTATTACTCCGCCGATGGCAGAGCGGCAAGCCGCCACGGGACTGGGTGAAAGGCACTCCCCGCGTTGGTCGACTCCGCCCACCGTACGAGGGAGAATTCAAAAAAAAAAAAAAAAAGGCGGGAGCCGGGCGTTAATTCGATTTAATTTGGGGAAATCGGCCATACAGGGCAATAAATCGATGTTTCTAAGAATGCTCGGAAAGTGTAGATTGAGTTCCCGCGGCAAAAAGACGAGTTCAGATTCCTCTTCAGTGAACCTTTAAGTGCATAGTATTTTTTAGTGTAAAATTCTACACCAAATCTGATGCCGTTGCCAACCGCAAATGCTTCGTATTTTTTGGTGTGGAAATCTACCCCAAATCTCACTTATTATACCGACCCTCGATTTGGAAGGACGCTAGTTAACAAGCCAAACACACCCATCTGGGTTGATTTGTGTTTAGTGCGTGGAAGGTGGTAGGATCGGAAGGGAGGGTTTAAAACTTCTTGTCTCGAGCTCCTGCCATATCCACAGATTAGACGGGGTCGTTCTTCTCCCACGTGTTGCTAAAAACCGTAGTTTTCGACTTCCCAGGAGGGCTTCTTCAAGCTCGGTAAAATTGTTTTGTCGACCAAGCTCTAGAAGTCTGTCTGTAGACCTGTAGATCAGTAGGTTTTGTTATGGAGGCCGTATGTTATCCGGCTGACAACTAGGGCTTGAACGAGCCTAACGGTGACCTCTCATACCTTGCTGGTGCCGCGCAGTATGACGGATCATCTGTAAGATCTCATCACCAGTTGTTCTGATGCGTCATCCTCATCAGCAAGGCAGACGACAAGCGAGACCAAAGGCAATAAAAAGAAATCTACAAAGAGACTGTGAAGTCATTTAAGTGGACGCTGGGGTCTGCCCCAAGCAGGGTAAGTTCTCAGTGGTTGAAATTGACAATCAACTAAAAGAGGCTGTCCAAGCTTCTAGCTATGCAGAGAACGCCCTCCTCCGCAGAGGCTCTAGCACTGGTTAGCACCATCAAACACAAAGACCGAAAAGAGGCCTCCCACGTTACGGCAAACTCTCAAGAGTCCTGCCGGGACTTCATAGCAGGGTGCCTTCAAGAGTAACAGAAATAGTTGGGAATTTAAGCCAAGCCCACAGAGTAACATGGGCACCATGTCACTAAGGACTAGCTGGAAATGAGGTAGCCTACTTTCTAGGCCGAGAATTAACCGACCGGTCGGATGCTCATCCATACCATACATCCATGCTTAACATATTTTGCGACAGACTAGAACATATTATGCTGCAGCGCAGAAAATACCAACATCCTAATAAAAAACTTAACTCCTCTGAAGCTATAGACTGGAGGAAAATTTAAACCAAAACTTTCCCTCACCCATTAATCTTCACAGGATTAGCACTACCCAATATCAAAACACATGCCCTTGGTGTGGAACTTGCCTTACGCTCTTCCTTATATCCTCAGAATGCACAGCAAAATTTGTGGAGTCACCAAATTTGTGGAGACGAATCGTAGACACCAGTCGTCGTCAGGTCTCCACAAATATATTCGGCTGGACGCGCTCAGCCAGGCTGGAACGGAACAGCGCTCCGCCGGCCTTGCAGTTAAGCAGCCACGAAATCCATCCTGCGCGTGCTTGGCAGGCGTATTGAGAAAGTCGTCGCCTTCTGCTGCCGGACCACGATGGCACGCTACACACTTAACGGTTTTTAATTAAACATATGGCCAGCGAGATCCTGGATCATAAATTATAGTTGGTTAAGCAAGTCCGTTATTCAGTGAAGGCCAGAGGTGTCCTGGGCTATTGATGCCACTCATGTTGCTCGACCAACCTTCTCGACTTACAATAAACGTTTTACTTCCCTCTGTGGAAGGCGGGAGTAAATCACGTCCTCGGCGCCCCGAAACTTAAAACTTCCACTGATGCTACAAGAACCCCGTTACAAGGTTTAGAAGCAAAACCCCCATGCTTTCGACTTTTGACGCAGGCTGTACATACCTCAACTGCAATGCGACCCTGTCGAGCTGATTCATCTAGCCGCATTTTGCTGGTTTAGGTTGCTGTTGTCTTAAACGGACACTGAGGGCAAATAGAAGCTGGCCTTTATCCACACGGTGCCACGTTCTAATCAAAAAGAGACCACTCTCACCGAAAACTGGAGCTTCTATGACGTGTAAAAGACTCAGAAACGAAATGCACGTGTCGCCATCACCGGGTGATTTCGCAGTATAAAATTTTTTACATATATTAAGATTACACTATAACCGTCAATATAACCGGAGGTCCCCCCTCGGCAAGCTTGAAAATTTTTGCTATTTACGTTTTTGCTAGCGTCACAGAAGATCTCGTATTGATTTTCTATGGCTTTCTTAACTATTCGATGGAATGGACAAACTTTAAACAAAAGATCGTGCTACGCATCGAAGAATGGACAATTACCTTCAATATTTCCATAACTGTACCTTAGAATATTCCGCAGTTGCCTCACAGTTAACACTTACGTCCACGAATCGTGGACTTGAATTGGCTGGAGCTATGCTCAATGTCGCCACAAGCCTAGAGCTTTCGATCATGTTTTTTACCTCTTTTAAGGCAGAAGCCTTTAATGCCTCATCGTTGTAAGCAGGAGTTGTCGACAGAAAATGTCACGCTTTTCAATTGGTCGAAATGCTCGTGACGTCACAGTGCGCGAATTTCAAATGGGGCCAATTGTACTTTGGCTAGTAACCATGCAACCAATCAAAGGGATCGTATAGTGATGCTCCAACTAAGTGGGACTGAGTTTAGTTAATTACTTAATTAATCAATTAGCCTAATTAAAATAGAGGAGAATGAAGAGGTCAGAAGACAGAGGAAAAGAAAGACGCGCGTCGCAGCGACAACAGCGTCCGCGGAAGGATACGCTGCTGAAAAAACAGATAAGTACGAAGCCGCGTTCGCTCCACCACCACGCACTTCCCCACTCAGTTCGACGTTGCTCGTTTCATATACGTTGTGTCGAACATCCTAGACAGTTCCAACATTTGACAGGTGAATGACAGAACACGATGGATAGAAATACAATGATATAAATATGAAATAGCCTAATTAACCTTTCCAGTTAGACCGCATAAATCAATAAAACCGAGAACGAAATTGGTCGAGTTGGGGAATCGAACCAGGGTCTCCGGAGTGCGATACGAGCACGCTAGCCACTCCGTAATGCCAGCTGAATGGTTTGGAATGAACAAAGGCGCGTCTAGCTAATACGGCGTCTTCGTTCACTCCCATCTTCCCCCTTTCCCTTACGGCGAGGTGCAGGTGTCCACCCAGATATGCGAGAGAGATACATTTCCTTTCCTCAAAAAATAAATTTACCGTCCAGCAAGGCGTACAGCCGAATTGGCGATGGCGTTCTGTGGACTCCCTGGCAGCGTTGCAAGACGCTGTCGCGTTCCACTCTTACAGGCGAAGCTTAACGTGTTAACCACACATCAGTGACACACGCAGACAGCCAATGGACGCGTCATTCGCTGGTAGCACTTGAATCATCATTCACAACCACATTCGTGGCAGAATGCTGTACTCAGGCTTTCGCCTTGCACCACTTTAGTCGCCAAAGTGACTCCTAATTTTTTTCTTAACTATTCGCGAGTGCCCCGGCAAACAGAGTTTATTACAAGTCTCAGTTCGTTTACTTTCCAAACACAGTGTTTATATCTCTCTGTGAGTGGGTGCGAAAGAAAATGTTAGTTCGTTCCTATCAGTGTTGACATCGCATGTGGTAGCTACCAATACTAGAGGAGTGGAAGAACG
The DNA here is from genome assembly GCF_055824585.1 of Amblyomma mixtum. NCBI lineage: Eukaryota > Metazoa > Arthropoda > Arachnida > Ixodida > Ixodidae > Amblyomma > Amblyomma mixtum. The sequence goes on along the minus strand of NC_143017.1, from coordinate 109,229,830 downwards.
GCCCGATTGAGAAAGAATTGCTACAAAATACAGTCGCAGGGGGGCGAAACCAAGCAGGATTAGGATTCTGTAAAAAAATTCATTTCGCTTATTTTTTTATATCGTTTCTTCTTGTTCGTAATCACTGGCTCGAGCAACGCAGGCCGGGGGTAAGGATAATATAGAATAAAAAAAATAGTATTTTTCGTCCCAGGCTAATTTCGTCCCAGCTAATTCTTCCAAACAAGCACACATCTTCTTGTCCAGTACGAAAACACACGCGTTTCCTTATCAGGTGTCAAGCACGCAGTGCAGATGCTTACCACTGAAGCGATGAAGAGGACCAACGTGACCTTGTGGGAGATTCCTGTTCCCGGCTGTGAGAACGCGGGGCCCGTGTGGAGCGACCCCTACCTGAACTGCTTAGTGCGCCAGATGTCGCAGAGTGGATGGCACCCGTGCTGCACGGTGCCGATGGGGACGCACCCGACAGCCGTGCTGGACGCCAAGCTCAGGTAAACAAGAGTGTCACGAGCCGTCGCGTTGAAAGCTTGCGCAGATATTCTGGACAAGCAGTTCAAGTTACGGCCACCCCACGTCGTATGTGCTTTCCAGAACTTTTGACTTGTAAATCTTCGGTTATAGAGATAAATGTTCCCCTGAATATTTCTCGCTTGGTTGAGGGATAAACTAGCACTGAAACTGGAAAGCGAGTGAAGCGGGCCTCACTGCGTTGGAGCTGTATAAAAAACTTTGGAGCATAAACGAACCAGTGCGTGGTTTACAGATGTTACGCAGAAAAAATTGGCTGTGGCTTAGCTAAGGTTAAGCCTGGATAAGCGAAAAGCTCTCGCTGCTTTTCAGCCAACTCCCAAGCTACCACTTCTGGATCGGTGTTTGTGCGCCGTGCGACTGTTGCTTCTTCTTCTCCTTCCAAGGCGAGTGTCTGCGCCTGTTCTATGGGCAAGCGCGCCTTATATACCCCTCCTTTCAAATGTGCACTGCGCACGGCTGCGGCGAAAGGTCAAACGGTGGCGAGGATGGCCGCCTCTTCTACGGCCGCCGCCGCCGCTCACGCGTTCTCGCAACGCCTTGCGAAAGAACTTTCTCCTCTTGGGACGGCGGCGGCGACCGCGCGGCAGCGGTGAAGGGTAAAACGGTGGCGAGGAGGAGAAGCGGCAGCGCTCAGACCACGGAGTCAGCGCGCGGCGGCGACGACGGCTGCGGCAGCAGCGGCCACCTGCGCTCCGGGTGACGGCGCTTGGTTTGGTGCATGCGCAGCTGTGGCTTTTTCTAACGACGGAGCACACGCGAGAGTCGGCGTTGAATAACCTAGTGCAGCTTTTCGCTTCAAAACGTGGAATGGCGGAGACAAGACAAGGGTATCTAAACTCTATTTTACCACCATGACTTATTTTTCCAGACCACAAAAAACGCACGAACAGAGGGTGAATAGTCTACTCTTTTCATGTGTTTTATGTGCGTTAGAAAGATGAGTCATGATGTTACAAACCACCAAGTAGCCCAGCCTTCTACGCTTAGTCTATTTTGCCCATTATAGTGCTCACATGGGTTGACATCAGTGACGCGACCCCCGCGTTTACAAAAATGAGAGAGAGAAAGGAAATTTTAATGAGGAAAAGGTGGATAGGTCGGTTTACAAAAAATTAGGAGTCACTTTGGCGACTAAAGTGGTGCAAGGCGAAAGCCTTAGTACAGCATTCTGTCACGAATGTGGTTGCGAATGATGATTTAAGTGCTGCCAGCGAATGACGCGTCCATTGGCTGTCTGCGTGTGTTACTGATGTGTGGTTAACATGTTAAGCTTCGCCTGTAAGAGTGGAACGCGACAGCGTCTTGCAACGCTGCCAGGGAGTCCACAGAACGCCATCGCCAATTCGGCTGTACGCCTTGCTGGACGGTAAATTTATTTTTTGAGGAAAGGAAATGTATCTCTCTCGCATATCTGGGTGGACACCTGCACCTCGCCCTAAGGGAAAGGGCGAAGATGGGAGTGAACGAAGACGTCGTATTAGCTAGACGCGCCTTTGTTCATTCCAAACCATTCAGCTGGCATTACGGAGTGGCTAGCGTGCTCGTATCGCACTCCGGAGACCCTGGTTCGATTCCCCAACTCGACCAATTTCGTTCTCGGTTTTATTGATTTATGCGGTCTAACTAGAAAGGTTAATTAGGCTATTTCATATTTATATTATTGTATTTCTATCCATCGTGTTCTGTCATTCACCTGCCAATTGTTGCAACTGTCTAGGATGTTCGACACAACGTATATGAAACGAGCAACGTCGAACTGAGTGGAGAAGTGCGTGGTGGTGGAGCGAACGCGGCTTCTCGGCCTCTTGGCTAGCTAGCTGGTGGACGCTGCGGTGTGTGTTCCGGCCGCCGGCTTGCGTCGGTGGCCGGTGTTCGGCCTTTGGACGTGCGCTTTTGTTAAGGTGTCCTTCGGCTGGCGGGCGCCTCAATATGGTGAGCCAGCCACCTACAAAGGCTCTTGCCTTTGATGTTGTCGTCCCTGAGGGGGCTAGTCCGGAGGATGTCGTCGATGCGACAGCCTCCGTTGTTGGATTGGAAGAAGTGTATTGCGTCCAGCACTTCGGTGGACGCAACTACCAAGTCACTGTGAAAAGTGAAGCCGCCATGGCTAAAATCGTTGAAGCTTCCTGCCTCATCATCGGCAAGGAACGCGTCGCCATCGTTCCCCTGAGCCCGCAGGTGACCCAGGTGACTGTCCTCTTTCTGCCCGCCCGTGTACCTAGTGACGCCCTTGCCAAGGCTCTCTCCCCTTATGGCAAGGTGCTGCACATAAGTCGCGGCGTCATGGGGTCGCGTCCCACTGTCACCACCGGGACCCGTTATGTGCGGATTGAGATGAAGCCGGAGTCACCCGTACCAAACTACATCAAGGTCGCGGGCCACCGCGTGACTTGTGACTACAAGGGAATGCAGCGCGTTTGCCGGCGTTGTGGGTCCACTGCGCACTTCAGGGCACAGTGTACGGCTCCTTTCTGCGCCCGCTGTGGGGTCTTTGGGCACCAAGGCCAAGGTTGCGTGCTCCCATGTCGCCGTTGTGGCGATCCACACGCTACCGTGGCGTGCGCCATCAAGCCCTCGTACTCGGAGGCTGCGGCCCGCCCTGCGCCCCCGCAGGCCGCTCAGGGAGCCGCTGAAACCATCAAGAAGCCCGGCGCATCCAACACCGACGCCGTTACGGTTGCTTCCGCTGCGTCCCAGCCTCACTGCGTTGAAGAACCGGAGTCTGCTCTTGATGCGTCCAATACTGCACCAAGTGAGCAGACAGTAAATGTGCGTGCTGCGTCAGCCTCCGTCTCTCCGTGCGTCCCTGATGCCACGGGGGTCGAGCCTACTGTGGCCCTGGAAAACCATGATGCTGAGAACGTGCCCCTCTCGGAGCCCGTGCTACAGCCCGCGGCCAGCGTTGCAGATTTGAGCAGGGACACCGACATAGCTGAGGTTGACGGTGACGACAGCAGCTTGCCATCCTCAGCCTCTTCAGTCAACCTCGTCATTGACGAGACTGTCATCACGCCTGAGGAGGACCCGACGCCGCCGTCGTCGTCGCCGACATCGCTTGGAGAGGAGCCAAGATCATCTCCAGACGCTGATCCTGTGCAATCGCCGTCCTCTTCGACATCGAGGACCAGCGCCAGCACTTCCAGCGCACAGTCTTCCGATGTTGAGATGGTCGCTTTGAGTTCAAGCTTAAAGCGTCCACATACGTCAACTACGGACTCGGACAATTCTGCCGGTCGGCCAAGGAGGCCTCGTGCCTCCTCTGGTCCGACCCTCCGCAAAAAGTGAGGTGGTTTAGCGCCGTTCGCGGCGCGCTTTGTATTGCCTAAACATCACGACTTTTCAGGTTTAATTTTTCATTTCCAAAATGACTCATCTTCAAATTATTACTCTTAACGTACAGGGGTTCCGCAGTGTTTTGAAGCAGGCAGCGGTGGTCGCATTCGCTCGTTCCTCGGGTTGCGATATTGTCTGTCTGCAGGAAACCAATTTTTTTCGCCTCAGTGACGTGTTGAAATTCAAGAGTAGGTTTGGCGTCGATGCCTTCTTTTCGTACGCCAGCACGCGTTCTAGCGGCGTTGGCGTTCTCGTTTTGAACCGCTCACTCTTGCGAGATCATCATGTTATCTACGATGCGCTTGGACGCGTGCTGGCGTTCGACTGCACGTTTAACGCACTTCAGCTGAGAATTCTTTGCATTTATGCGCCTGCTCATTCTAATTTGGTAAACGCATTCTTTAAAGATTTAGATGTGTATTTTCTTGGAGGGCGTAATGTTGTGATGTTGGGCGATTTCAACTGCGTGCTCGATACGGTCGCCGATGTGCAAGGCCCTGGTAGGGGTAGGCCAGGCTGGAATGCGCGCGAGTTGCGCCGCCTAGTCAGCCATTTTATGCTCACGGACGCTTATGAGCTCCTCTATGGCAACGTCTTTGTGTGGACTTGGCGTCGCGGGTTATCGGCGAGTCGGTTAGACAGGGCGTATGTTCCGACGAGCCTTTCGCGGACAGTGTGTGCAGCCAATGTAATGATGCTACCATCCTCGCCGGTGCACATATCAGACCACCGCCCTTTTCTTCTATCGCTCGCGGTTCCGGCGGCTGCAGGATCTCCTCAGAGACCATGGCGGTTGGATGCACGCATCCTTCACGACGCCAGCACTAAAGAGGGGCTCACGCGCGTCTTGCGTTTTTCGGTTGTTGGGGCCGTGCCTGGTGACTGGGACCGTCTGAAGGAGCAGTGGCGTCACCATCGCGCCGCATCTGGTCGAGCCCTTAGGGCTCGCGTGTCAGATGAGGTGCGCGTGGTGACGGCGAAGTTGCGTATTGCTCAACGCACCCCGTCGCCTTCGTCGCTTATGTGCGCATGGAAAGAGGAGCTTTCGGAGCGCCTACAGCGCCTTTTACGTGCCTCCTCTTTGACAGCTTCTGCATGGCGTTGTCGACGCAGTCCAACTGCTCATCCCGAGGTACTTCGCTTTGCGCGTCAAGAGCTGTTGACCCCTCAAGGTGCCCCTGCCTTTACACCTACCGCAGGGTCTATGTCCCAACCAGGTGGCAGGAACTTCAGTGCGTTTTATAACCATTTCAGCAGTATTGCTCAGTCGCTCCTTCTACTTGATCGAAATGTAGTTTCCGCAAACCCATTTTTAGCAGGCTTGCCTCAGGTTTCCACTGAACTCCATGACGGCCTTATGGCTCTGCCAACAACAAGGGAAATCAAGGAGGCGTTGGACTCCATGAAACGAGGCTCAGCACCTGGACCAGACGGCCTTCCTGTGGAGTTCTATTTACAATTCTGGGATATTGTAGGCCCCATTTTCTCGGAAGTGCTAAAATTATGCTTCACTCAGCAAGTTTTCCCTGAATCATTCAAAAGAGGCCGCATTGTCCTAATTCCCAAAAAGTCTCCTTTCTCGACATGTCCGGCAGATTGGCGCCCTATCACCCTACTAAATTCAGATTACAAAGTACTAGCAAAATTACTCGTTCGTCGTCTGCGGTCTCTCCTCCCGTTGCTTATTTCCTGCCACCAGGTTTGCTCCATCCCAGGCCGTGAAATACATAGTTTATCTTCTGTAACGCGAGACATCCTAACGTATACTTTACGGCGGCGCGCACAGGGTCTTCTTGTTTCCCTTGATCAAGAGAAGGCGTTCGACTTTTTAGAGCACGAGTATATTTACGGGACGCTGGATGCTTTCGGTTTCCCAGCTTCTTTCGTGCTTCTCATTAAAGAGATGTACAGAGATATTTCAAGCACTCTGTTCCTCGATGGCCGGGAAAGTACCGCGTTTGATGTTCGCCGTGGCGTCCGTCAAGGTTGTCCGCTCTCCCCCCTTTTGTTTGTCTTAGCATTAGAGCCTTTCCTCTTGACAGTGAATCGCCACTCCCTTATTAGAGGTCTGGCTTTGCCAGGGAGCGAAGCGGTACGCGTCACTGCTTATGCAGATGACATCACTCTGTACTTAGCTGATGAACGCAGCTTGCTTGAAACTCTAAATGTTTTTCGTGAGTACGCCTCCTTGTCTGGAGCTGCTCTTAATTACTCGAAGAGTTGTTACTTTTTTGTGGGGTCTACCCAGACTCGTATTTCATCTGCAATACCTTTGCAGTGGTGCGCGCAGATGCGCATTTTAGGTGTGACCTACGACTGTGCTGGAATATGGGATGGTGTGTGGTCTTCGGTCGTCAACGACATTACAGCTCGTGTGCGAAGGGCGCAGACATTCGACCTGCCTCTGCTTGAGAGGCGCTACCTGGTTCAGTCAGTCATTCTCGGTGCCTTCTGGTACCTTTGCTATACTGTTAAACCACCCCTCCGTGTCATAAGGCGGGTGCAGACTACAGTTTTTTCTTTTTTTTGGTCAGGCGGTACCGAGCTTGTGGCTCGTGCTGTTCTTGGACAACCACGGGAGAGAGGAGGTTTTGCCTTTCCAAATTTGTCTGTTACGTCCTCGCTGTTAGCTTTAAAGGGTATTTTGCGTATCCTGCTAGGAAACGCGTCTCCGGCGCGAACCCTGACTCGGTACTTTTTGGGCCCTTCTTTGCGCTTTTTGGATCCCGCGGCCCCTGTTAATCATGGACCTCAGTCAGAGCAACCTTCCGCTTTCTATGCCTCGTCAGTGGCCTTTTACAGGCATGTAACAGCAGTAGCACCTGATGTCAACATCGTCGCAGACCGTGTGGTGGACATTATGGGCTCGCTATTGTTGCCTGTTGTGCCGGCGGCTCGCCGCTCACTTATGCGCCGCGTTCAGTGGGCGCGCTTAGCGTCGACACCTCTCCCAGACCATCTACGCGACTTTGTCTGGAAACTTGGCTGGGCAGTGCTCCCTACTTGTGATCGGTTAGAGCGATGGGGTGTTTTACGCTCCAGTACCTGTGCGAATTGCCCGCTCCCGGAATCTAATCGCCACGCTACAGTCACCTGTGTTGTAGCGCGTGTCTTTTGGCGCGCGGTTCATGCGGGATTTCGTGGGCAGGGCATTTCGTGCTTCGTCTCCCGCGGCCGCTTCCCCAGCGGCCGTTTTGCTCGCCTGTTAATAGTTGCAGGTCTTTTTAGTTTATGGCGCAGTCGATGCGCCGCGGTCGCTAGTGGCTTTCGACGCCGCGCTGTGTGGCCAATTCTCGGCCGTCTCCGACGGGAGCTAATCAGTTTTTTGTCCGAGGAACTCTTTTTCTTGGGTGAGGAAGAGTTTCTCCGACAATGGTCATGCCAATTTATTTCTGTTAATAACGGTCGTCTTGTCTTGGTTTTTAGGCCAAACTGGCGCTAAGGTCAACTTTTCAATGTTTCAATGTCTAATTATCGACTTTTCGCTCTTCTGTCAATCGGTATATATGCATTCCTATTTTACATTGCCCATTCCTGTTAGTTACTTAGAAATGTTTATGGTACCTCTTTAATTGGCTTACCTTACATACTTAATGTCATGTGTTTTTGTAAATGTGAATGTATCTTGTAACCTTGGCATGTGTACATATGTAAATAAATTTTTTCTAATCGTACTTATCTGTTTTTGCGGCGCGCGTCTTTTCTTTTCCTCTTTCTTCTGACCTCTTCATTCTCCTCTATCTTAATTAGGCTAATTGATTAATTAAGCAATTAACTAAACTCAGTCCAACTTAGTTGGAGCATCACTATACGATCCCTTTGATTGGTTGCATGGTTACTAGCCAGAGTACAATTGGCCCCATTTGAAATTCGCGCACTGTGACGTCACGAGCATTTCGACCAATTGAAAAGCGTGACATTTTCTGTCGACAACTCCTGCTCACAACGATGAGGCATTAAAGGCTTCCGCCTTAAAAATGAATGCTTCCAGTAAATTAGTGGGTGCTGCTAAGCAGCACCAGATGGCGACAGAGAGCAGATTTGAAAAAAAATGCTGGCGGTAAACGCAACAACCGCGTCGCATGCTTGCACCCGTGAGGAATTAAAACGTGTTCAATGTATAACCGCTATAGGGGCATGGTGTCCCGCTTACTTTTGGTACCCGCAAACTCAGTTTAAGCTGATAAAGAGTCACTTCGGAGCACATTTTTCGTTTCTCATACGCGTTCAAATCAGAAGCTACATATTACTCGGATTGACTCTAATATTAGCCCGGTGACATTTTTCTGCTGGGTCCTTGGCAATGTGAGTAAGCTGCGTGTCGTCGACGCCTCGTCCATGCCGGAGCTGGTTTCCGGGAACCTCAACGCACCGATGATGATGCTGGGAAACAAAGCGGCAGCAATGGTCATCGAGGACAACACTGAAAGCTAGTTACAAGAGTATTTTGCAAGAGCGAAATATAGAGTTTTAAAGAGCTCTTTGTTTACAGAGTATACGACTACACGATTCCTGGTGCATGCGTGATTGATTGATTGATAACAACTTTTATTTCCACCGATGTAGGAGGCCCCCTACTCCCCGTCCCTGGCACGCAGGCCTAGGGGACGGGGGACGGGACCTCCGCGACTAAAGACTGGCGAAGATACATTGTCTCTTCGCGGCTTCAGCCGCCAGGCGGACAGCTCGTTTCTGGTCGTAAATCGGCGACAGCGTCAGAATAAATGATTATTAAGAGAGCGCCCCCCCCCCCCCCCCCCCCCCCCCCCTCCACTTCTTCTACAGACATGTGTACCGTAAAGATAAACGCTGAAGCCAACCACCATGCGCCATCTGAGGAACGCACTTCCGTGTTTGATAAAGACACTAAAGACTGGCTTTTGTGCATGTGACCGTCCTTTTTGGTAAAAAAAAAAAAACAAACTTCAACAAGCTCTCTCACTAGTTAGTCTCGGTAGCCGTACAAAATAGTGGCGCCTGAACATTCGGGCTGGCCTCCGCAGGGATCGCTGCGTGCTGCCAGCTGCGAATGCGCGGAGTGCGAAAATCCTCGCTTATTCTCTCAAGCTTCATGTTCACGCAGTGCCTAATGTGACCCAAGTTCATGTTATTGACGAAAATGGCAGATCACAGGCAAGAGCGCATGCACAGGTGACGAACTTCGGTCTGTTGCTATCATCACAGTGGAAGCAGCTCTCGTACGGCAAGCAGTCTCTACGCCTTTTTTTTGTACAATAGAACATGGGCGTTTCATTTTCAAGAGCGATGCAAAAACAAATTGCACCCCATGTAATCCGCATTCTTTAGATTCTGCGTCAAGCGGTGCACGCGAAGAAGAACGACCTTTCTTATCCAAGCGCCCAGTTTGTTGCTTTCCCTTTCACTCATTGCTTCCCGGAGTGAACGTGATTTTCTCACGCGCTGATAAACGTTCTCTGAAAAAACCTGCCGCCGCAAGTCGTTTCAGTCATGAGAGAACGCTCTTCGCACCGGTGTGGTAGCATGACTTTGCCAAGGATGAACGACAAACAGGAAATTTTTTATTTTATTTTGGAATGGCTTTTAAACGCGGCGGCAAGGAAATTAGGGAAAGATTTAGTAGAACTCGGTCCATATTCCAAGCACGTTCGGTCATCCTTAAACACCAGCTTTTGTTTAAAATATGCGGGTTATCTTCTTTCGGCAGCTCAAAGGAGAAAGTGTGCGCAAGACAACATTTTGCAAACGCTTTCAGCATATTAACGATAGCTATCTGTATATCGAGCCACCTGGAGCGCAAGATCTCTTAAATTTCGTTGCATTTCGCTACCCACCCCATCCACCCCGCTGAAAAATGTAGTTTATGGTTTACGGGGGTTTAACGTCCCAAAGCGACTCAGGCTTTACCGAGAACCAGGGCCACCTTGTATCTAGTAAAGACCTATTGGCTTCTGGAGATATGTTTACGCGCCAAGCAACATAGGAGGAGGTTAAGAAAAACTGCAGAACACCCACAAAAGACTGCGCTTAAATACTTCCGTACCCCATTTTTTCTGAGCAGTGAAGAGTTGATCGTGGGCAATCGAATGATTCAAGCCTCCGAATGCCATGCTAAAAAACTAACAGGTATTGGGATTGCACTCTTCGAGCACCTGCATAAAGGAGTCTAAATTAGATGTTAAATACGAGTCCTCAGACTTAAGGAAATTGAGATACTTTTGGAAGAAGTCTGAGTCGTCATGCTGCAATGTGTAGTCCTTTAATATTACGTAGAGACACGCAATGAGTCTAACACTGTAGACACGTTAATTCGAACTGAAGGTAGCAGAGGTTTCTGTACGAATTATATGATGTGTATCGTAATATGATCCCACAATAAATGAGATTTGCTTTACCGCTATTTATGCATACAAATAGCATTGCTGCAAAGCTTCGTAATGTTTATTTGTTAATTATCAAGGTCGTCGGCACACAGCTTTATCATTTTGTGACGTGAGATGCGGGCACATTTTTCTCGAAGAATGGCACCAATGCAGAACCGACGCTACGCTGTTCGAGACCGTTGTGGTTGCTTTGCGCGCCGTATCACGAAAGTTCTCTCTGTTTCAAATTGAGCATGGTCGAGTTGGAACCTTTTCTTTGTGCAAACGTAGCATTTAAACAACAGAAAAAAAATTGCGAGGACACTTTGGCAACTAAAGTGTTGAGTGGCGAAAGCCGAGGACACTATGTCGTGACGACTTCCGGTAGATGTGACGTCACATATCTCCCGTGGCTATATCGATACCCGAATTATACACCTTTCGGGGATCTTAAGTGTTAATTACGCTTAATTACACATTTTTCCATCTAATTTGACACACATCCGACGTTTTGCGAATATTCTGTGATAATTGTCACTACGCCGTGACGACTTCCGGTGGACGTGGCATCACACCGTTCCTGCGGCTATGTCGACGTCCGCGCTATTTCAACGCAATTTCGACATTTTTGCCTATAATTAGTTAATTAATTAATCTACAGTCATCAAACTTCGTAACCATTAGTTTTCCTCTATCTTTTTTAGTTCTCAAGTTAAACGTGTTTTATACGCTTTGTTAACGGACGGCAGTATGAGCCATTAAAGGCTTTCGCCTTAGTATGGCTGACAGGCAGATGATTGGTTTATTTCGCCAGCAGTACCCGACTGGTTGTGCGGTGAAAAATAACTAAGTGACCATTGATGGATTGGTTTCTCAGCAAAGTAAAACCGTGTTAAATGGGACTTCAAGGGACTGGAAGACAATGTCCAAATTATTAAATGCACAGACTATAAAATGGCCACAAGAAATTCAGGCCAAAATTCTATCGTGTCGCAGTCAGTTTCATTGACGAAGACACTGGGGAATGGCTGTCTGCATCTGAGGTTTTCGCGGAAAATTTCATCAAATAATCAAATCCTACCTTAGTTGCCGTGCCCAACAAGTAACGGTCAACAACGAGTCATCAAATTTTAAACATCTGTCTTCTGGAGTGCCGCAAGGCAGTATTCTAGGGCCGCTGCTTTTCCTCCTTTATGTTAACGACATAGTCTGCATCAGTAAACTGCCAATTTTTGTGATCTACGCCGATGACACCACTCTATTCTTCCGAGCGGCACATGTGCGTGATCTTGAATATCAAGCTGCAGATTGTTTGCACCAGCTTCACGAATGGTCTGAGTCGAATTCGCTGGTCATAAACACCGAAAAGAGCAAAGCTGTACTTTTTAGACCTCGCAATAAGGATCCTGCTGTCTCACAAATTTCTCTGAAAATGGGTTCATCATTCATTCAAATAGTTCCTACGGTCAAAAGTCTAGGAGTGCTGTTTAATGAAAATTTATGTTCGGATGAACACGTTTCAAAGGTCAGGGACAAGTTGTCCAAGGTTGCTGGTATCGTGTCCCGACTGCGATACCTTTTACCAAAACATATTAAGCAGATACTGTACAATGCACTGTTTTCTTCTGTTGTTAATTATTGTATTTTGGTATGGGGCACAACATCATTTATTAATATTAAACGGGTACATATACTTCAGAAGAAAATTGTTCGGAATATTGTTAATGCTTCACGATTTGAACACACCGAACCGATTTTTGCATCTCTTAGCATTACCCCCCTCCCACAAGTTTTTGAAAGTATACTGTTAAGGCGGTATAAAACAAGTATTAGACAAAACAATCCATTTATGATGAACCTGTCGAACTTAAAATGTAAAGAACAGAAGTACACCACCCGTACTGGTTTCACATGGTTCGTGCCAAAAACTCGAACGAATTACGGTCGCCAAATGCTTTGCTATACTCTTCCGTACTCATTAAATAAGGCATCTAAATTGCTGTAACCCTAGGTACCGTCAGCACTTCGTGTCACGGAGATTTTTACTCATGCTTTGTATTTTATTATTTTTTTTTTTCCTGTGTGCTCACTTGCCGTGGACTGTACAACATTCTGGTGCTGCTGTCAAGTTATTGTAGGGTGCGTCGACCTCTGTCAAGCCTTCTCTCTGGCTTTTTGTCGGCGCACCCAACATCCTCAAGATGTTGAATAAAATTGAATTGAATTGAATTGAATTGAGTGAAAACTGTATGACACTAACGATTGTTTGCAGTTCAAGCAGAACTGCTCCGAATTAGGGAGGGCGCTTTACCGGTGCAATGCGGCAGGAATGTAACCTCTCACAACTGACGGTGTCCATGCGAGGAGGCTTCACTACTCAAGCAACGAAGAATTCGCAAAGAGAGATCAGTTGCAGCGGCTAGTAAAAAAGAAAAATTAAAACAATCAGCGACGCCGAAATCAGCGTCTGAAACGGCGCCCAGCTGATCATGACTGACTTACGCGCGGCCGACAGCCGCTCTCTCTATGGAGAAAAGCTCAGAAAACGAAACTATGCGGCGACGGCCTCCCTCCGATCGTCGTTCTGTCGTCCGCGGCGAGCGCATCGGCACTTACGGGGAAACAATGCATGCAGCAACTCAAGCTTGTTGAGTTGCTGCATTGCTGAAATGCTGTGTTTCACGAGTTAAAAAGAGCTGGACTACAAAATTATGTTCTTCATAACTACCCTATTTTAGAGGTCGAGAGCTACAGGCATGTTGTAGGAATCCTTACTAACCATTTCCGGCTTTCTTGAACTCTTATAGCACTAAAACTAATAGCTAATGTACAGGCTCCCGCTCCCGAAGAGCACCTATTGAATAATTCCATGAACGCTCAGCAACTAGCGCCATTTGTTAACCACCAGTAGCGAGCACTGCGTAACTGAATGGCGATATTCTTAATTTGTAATTCTGAAAAAAAAAGAAAAATTGGGTGTCCGGAGAAATTTTGTGAGAACATGATGATTACAGTGTTCCACTTTTCTTCCTCGCAGCAAAATCTAACCTGTAGAGCTCTTCATGCGCTCTCACCAACTATTTCCGGCGGCCAAGGAAAATAAATGAGATGTACCAAAAATGCGAAATTTCCGGGTATTTTGTGCGTTCTGCGTCACGTGACATGTGGTGGCAGCCGTGCAAAGTAGAAACGATTGCCCAGATTTCGAAGACTTTAAACTTACCAGGGCCTCACATATCTCTGATATTCGTAGATAGGGATTAAATAAGTTGCGGATTGTTAAAACAAGAGTTCGAAACGCTGCCATTAGCACGAAGGAGCAACGCATAATTGTTACACTACATGGTATAGCACTTGGAACTATGTACCAACAAGCCCAAAAAGCCACGCTACAAGCCACACTACATATAGGTTTGAATGTGCCGCACAGGTGTGGGATCCGCATGTTAAAAATGACATCGAAACTGGAGCGCGCTGAGAGAAAACGAGTTTGTTTTACTTATGGTGAATATAGAAGAACTCGTTCAGCGACTGCGGTAATATTGCAAAGCAATATACAAAGTATAGCATTTGGAAGAAAACGGGCTGTCTCGTGTTGCTTCATAATCGCGATTATGAAAATTTTGAAGCAAATCTGGCGAATTGTGCGAAACTGGTAAACAATATGAAAGCGCAACAAGTGAATGACAAAATGTTTGCCCTAATTTTTGCGAGAAGGAATGGGTTCATGCGCAGTTTTTTCCAGAAGACCTGCATGGATTGGAACGCTCTTTCCTCCAGTGCATTTGAAATCAAATATTTTGTGAAGGATGAGGAAGATTTGTTTCATAGTTTCTATAATTGCTGCCATGTTGTTTGAAGTACTGATTTGTTAGTTGCCTCTTTGAATTTGATTGCAAAGCCCCTCCACCTTGAGCCGGAGCTATGGTTCGCAGTATGTACGAATAATAAATAAACTAATTAATACTTTGCCTTTGTTGACAAAGTTGGCATACCGAGCTGGTCGTGGATGTACTGAAGGCGTTTGTAGCGATGGTCTTGGGCTTACTTTCTGCTTTGAGCAATCGAAAAAATAAAGACGTTCTGAATTTTCCGAACATCCGTCCGCTGTTTAACTTTCAAAAGAGCTACTACTGGGGCTAGTTGGAAATACATGCTTGAAGGAATTGGTGAGCGCTATAAAAGCACGGAAAAGGGGACGAACACACAGGACGAAAGCGCTTCGTCCTGTTTGTTCGTCCCCTTTTCCGTGTTTTTTTAGCGCTCACCAATTCCTTCAAGTGCGTTTAATGATTGCTACACGTGTTGGGAATATGAAGCGAGCTCTGCTAAATTCTTGCTTACCTTCGGCGCATTCTCAGGCTGCAAAAAATGCTTCTTATATTTTTTTTGTCTAAGTTCTGCCTCCGTAAAGTCGTATCACCACCCGAGGGCAGGGTGCTCTCTCACGACTGAAACGTCTTGGAGCGACAGGCTTCCCAGGGCACGCGTTTATCAGTGCGTGTGAAAAGATGATACTCTGGGTGAAGGGGAATGCAAAATCTGGGAGCGTGAACCAGAAAGGTTGCTATTTCTCACGTGTACAAGATTACGAATAAATTAAAGTACGTGGCGCAGTGTTACAAGGGACGTAAGTTGTTTTTTGCGACGACCTTGAAACTGAGTCGTCAGTAATATGTTGCTGAGGAAAAAAAAATAAGGGAATGTTGTCGTACCAGTCGCTATCACTGCTGCAAATCACAGACAGAAGTTAGGCGCCTCTGCGTGCTGTAATATGTGCGTGGGCCAAGCAAGAGAATAGAGAAACATGAAATTTCGAGAACAAAAGCGCGCATCTCGCAGTCCGCGCATTCGCAGGTGACCGCAGACCGATTTTTCGAGCGCCACTCCATTGCATCGGCACGAAGACCAGCTTGTGAAAGGGCTGATCGAAGCGATCCTTATCGAAAAGAAAAGCTACATGCGCGTGAGCCAGCCTCTGGTCTCTCTATCAGAGAGAGGTGTGTGGTTATTAGATGGCACTTGACCGTTGATTTGAGCGTTTAACTTTGGAGTGTACAGGTCTGTGTTTTGTTATTTTGTTTTGGATTATGTGCCGTCTCTTCATAAATATTTGCTTTAGTGTTTTTTTGCTCACACGTTCTCCTATATGCGCACGTGCCGGGCGTTGCGTATTCGTACATCAATTTGCGCTCTTAATATATTAGTTACTTTAGAACCAGCACTCGCCTTTGATTTGATGTTGACATCCCTTATTGCTTCTTGATCTCATTTTTATTTTGGTGGATAAAAAAACAAAGCGACGAAGGACTGCTGCACTGAGGCGTTTACGTTTTGCTTGCTTTCATTCAGTTCCGGAAATAACAGACGGGTGATTTGTGGATAAATAAAGACGCACAGTAGAGAACGTCGCTACGTTCAGAGGAGTCATTGTGAATGCGAAGGCGGCAACGTTGTTATAGGAGTTGTTTAAAGCTTGGCAGTGAATGAAGAGGCTATTGTGGACGACTCTGACGTCAAAGCCCTTTTTTCTGCACCTCGCTAAAGCGACTGAAGCTTGAGAAGCTCAATCAGTATGCGACGCCGTGAACTAAACCGCCGGGACTCCTACGAAGGGAATGTTTTGAAAATAATACACTCTCGCACAAGAGAGGGGGACCGTCGCGGCACGCGAAAAGCGGCGCTGTCTTGGGAGCTAATGAGCCGTACCGGCGTGAAAATCAAATTGTTTACCTTTGGATAGCAAATGAGCCCTTTCTTTTTTATGCTGCTCTACTCTCTCCTCCCTTCTCGCGCGGCCAGCTGTTGCATAGCGAGGGCGTGGAAATCCAGCACTTGGGTGCGATGCGTCCAGCAGGTGGGCAGTTCCGTGCCGCATATTTTTGGCAGTACTCACAGTGGTGTATCGAGAAGGTATCAGGAAGCACCGAACGGGGATGGTCTGTTATCGCTCGAAGGTCGGACCTATGGGAAGAGGTTGAAGCGGGCATTCCCAGAGACCCGAGTTCACGAGACTGGCGGCAGTCGCGACTGCATCTCAGCGTGGAAGCATTTTCCGTCACGTGCGAGTCGGTGCGTCCTCTTGACAGCTCTTCTCCTTCCATAGCGCAGCACGTGCACCGTATGAGTTTGCTGTGGCCATTGCATTCAAATGTACCGGCGGGGGGATTCCCTAGTCGGCCGAGCATTTAAGGCGTCGGGGGGCTGCCAACGGTGCGAGTCCAGTCGGCCGCTCTCGCCGCTTGTCCTGCGGTGTTGCGTCCCTCGCGTCCTCAGCCATGTCCGCCGCGGCCGCCGTCAGCTGGAGCTTCTTCACGCCTTCGCGTTTTGACGCCGCGCTCCTGTCATCGCTGCCGTGGTTCAGCGTGCTGCTGTCATGCGCCCTGGTCGCCATGCAGTGCCGCCGGTGGTTCCACGCATGGAGTGTACTGCGCCCCTTGCCGGGACCCGGCACCGACTGGCTGCCCCCGCTATTCATGCTGTCAGTGTACTGGAAGTACAGGAGGCACCTCCGCACAAGTGCCACTTCGGGTGAGGCGGTCTTCTCGGTCCCATTAGTGGACTCTTTCTGAACCTAGTAGGGTGCGCATATTGTGTTCCATATAAAGCGGTGTCATATCTTTCTCGACGGCACCGTCTGCCCTTTGGATAGGTCGTGAGGCAGTCAGGCATGTTAGGTCCATTTCGCTTACGACCATTTTCAGCGTTTATCTGCAGCAGCCATCGTTCAGCATATTGCGATTTTTCTAAACTAGTTGGCCCTGGGGAAGCCACATAAATGGTTTATTAGTCCAGAGTTCGCAGTTGTTAGAGAGGGTTATTTATATCACCTGTTTCGAATCTAACCATTCCACGCATTTGTGGGCTTTGTCACATTGCCAGTACATCACAGCTGTTGAGAGACTGGCTTGTCAGCACCATTGCCTCTACATCATGATTGCGAGGCCCGAAATGTCTCAGGAAAGAGGACTTTTGAGCACTTTTGCAGGTGTGTTCGGGTTACTCTAGCGCGTAACTTGTTTGAATGACATGGTCGTCTAATAGCCCCGTGGCAAGGAGGGAAGCGTGAAGGACGTCAGTGAGATCGATTTTATAAATGCGTCAGGCACGTTGAAACGGAGCGGTGACCACTAAGAACAGTATGTGGGAACTGTGTTTTTAGAAATGCAAAATCAATTTAGCTTGATTGATGTGTTATGTTTTCAGTGATTCACAGGGCTATAAAAAAGGTATCGAGGAAGTACGAAGGCAAGACGTTCAAGGTCTACATAGGAATGAGTCCCATGGTTGTTCTACACACACCGGAGGCAGTTCAGGTAAGCAAGGGAGCCAGTAATCAATACAATTTTTTCGCCAATTTGTACGACGTCAGAATGAAGGGGAAAGCGCAATGCTAATTGGGAAAGGTTAGAAATATGCGTTATATCGCTCGGAAGATGTTTCATTGCTTTCTTTGTAAGAGCTACGTAGTGTAGTACTGGAGCATGAATACGAGAAGCACCTGAACTGCTTTCGTTGATATCCATTGGTTTCGCTATCCATCACCTTGTACGCACTTCAATTCAGAGCCTCACCTCAACTATTATTTTGCGCAACATTAGTGCTAGTAAACGAAACTTCGTGCGTTGACCGAGCACCGCTGAATGAAACAGACTGGAGCTAAACTCCAACTGCACGTTTCTGTTTTAAATTTCATTCTTCCGCGCGCTGTCTAGGTTTTGTTGTCTACAAAACAAAACACAAGAAAGCCACACATGTACTCCTTCCTCAAGTCCTGGTTGGGTCCGAAAAATTTGCTAAATAGGTGAGTAACCCAGCTTCTCTCACTGTGCCCTAGAAGTAACAATGCTAAAGCCACACCTCACACTAAACTTTCTGCAGTTGACATGATTACGTGCCTTGTGCCGACCATCGGCCTAAGTTGTCACCGTGCGGCCTATCTTCACTGAGACATCTAGACGAGATATTGTCAGTCAGGACAGTCAGATCAGAACACTTTACTGGTTTGCGGTACAAAGATTCTGCGCTGCAGGCGTACCTCCTGCAGTTTGCCGAGTTGCCTCCATGAGCGCTTACACTTTGATATCCATTTAATATATTCATATAAAGCGCTTTATGAGTGCATACCGCATCAAAAAATGTTGGCTCAGCAATGGAGAAGGCAGGGAGGTAGAAAAAGGGATGAAAAATTATTCGTGGTATTTGCCCAATTAATCTGTCTTTCTTCTCACCTCGTTTGAGTGAGGGAGAGAATGCACTTTTTTTGATCAAGAAATCCTCAATCCCAGTGCAGAGGGCGTCAATATATTACTGCATGCGGCAGCGGGGATTAGTTTCAGTGTAACACGTAGTTTCGCATAGTTCCGCCAAAACAAATATCTCATTTCCGCTGCCAAACAAGAGCTAAGAAAGACGACATTGAAGCAGCCAACTATCGCTGGAAGGTTTTACACAGTTATGCTGAAAGTGCAGCTCAACGTTGAGGAGGCTGTGTGGTGGATGCTCATTTCTCCCTTTTGGGCATGTGGACGTTTCGAGCACTGACGGGGAGAGTACAGGTGTACATTTAGCTCACCGGAAGTACGAAAGAGCCTGGACTGAATAGTTAAAAGCAAAAAGGACCATTTGATAACTTCCCAGAAAAGTTTTGAAAATCACCGTGCCGAAACCGGATGATGTACGCGAATTGCAAAAAGAGGATCCACCCAATCGCATTGTAATGTACTCAATGCAAATGAAGATGCATGTGTGCTGAGAAGATGAGATATGTTCTCTCTTCATTATATAGACACGGCGTATAGGGAGTATCGCTTGCATCCCACATACTTTAAAGGGTGGCGCCGATGCAAAAGGTTTACAAAAATCAGCGAACAATGGCCGCACTTGCTTTAAGGCGAAGCACTGGGCTTCTTAAGTGCCTCGGACGCTGCGGAACCACGCGTTTTTGAGGCAGTAAGGGATCCGTTATATTTTTTTGTTGTGCTGTACGGCGAAGTTCTGGCTATAGTATTTCGGTTCCCGTACACCGGCTGACAGTAACAGGGGCAATGCGCGCAGTTCACTTGTAAACTTTTGTAATGGGCAACAAATCGCGATGATTCAAATGGCGTTGTAATTCAACAAACATGGACGTGTTTTACTTTCAGCGCATCGCAAATTGCTCCTTGTTTACTAATCTTGCTATGCGCAGACTACTTGCTTCTGCTTTTCTCGTTCTGGTATTTCTTGTGAAAGAAACTCTCCTGTTCACTAGACAACGTCTAGACATCAAATAAGCTTGAGGGATTTCTAGCCAAAGGTCTGCTATTGCTGAAGTCATTTCGTATCTACCTCCACTTCTCAGCGAGCCCAGCGGTATGCAGTTTCACCAGATGGAAGGAACGCTTTGGATTTCTCAAATGTTTGTTTTTATTTTTTGTCAGTTGAGCCACACATACAAAAAAAAAAGTTTATTCGATGTTGGCTGTGAACGGCACTTTATCACGAGGCTTGCAATTGGCCATTGCAGCAATGGGGAGCCATGGAAAGCAAAGGCAAGGCTATTCAAGTCTGGTTTCAGCTCTGAACATTTGAAAACCTGCATGGGAGTGTTCAATGAAAACGGCGCCATATTTGAGAAACGCATCGAGGAGATGGCTGCAAACTCGCCCGACAAACCGATTGTCTGCTACAACAACATCCAGAAATGTGTCCTCGACATCATAAGCCGTAAGTAAAGCGACCTTTTGCATTTCGTACGTAAATCATAGTACAATAGTTATGATATGATATGGTATGGCATGGTATGGTATGGTATGTTGTGATATTGCATTGCACGGTATGTGAGGTTTAAACCCCAAAGCCGCAGATGGACTGCGAGAGACACCTTAGCGGAGCACTCCTAATTTATTTTGACCACCTGGGCTTGTTTAACGTAACTAACATGAAACAGCAAAGGGGAATTTTCGTATTTCGCCTCTATCGGAATGAGGGCTCTGCGATCGGGATTCGATCCTGCTACCTTGGGATAAACAGCCGAACGCCTTAGACACTCAGCTTACATCACGTGATATTCTGTGCAGCTTGAGCTGACCATGCTGGATAGTCAAATAGCCGCTCAAAGCATCTTACTGGCTGATACAAAGGCAACAAAGGTGTAGGCAACAACAGTTTCACGTTTTGAAGTTATTCCAGCGCGGTTCGTTATCTCTTTTCGTTCTCGTGCTTAACCCTTTGAGGGTCGAATTATTTTGAAGAAAACTTTCCCAGGTGGTGAAATTACTTTATTGCGGATCTTGAATCTACAAAATGTATATAATCGAAAATAAATAGTAAAAAAAAATTAGGAACAGTACTTTGGTGACAGCATCACTCACAGCTGGAAAATGTTCAATAGAATAGAATAGCAACGGTGATAAGCAAGCTAAGAGCAGCACCAATAAAGATAGAAATCAACTTTCGCCGCCTCTGCAAAACAGTGCCCACAAAGAGAAAACACGTTTCGCGCGACTCCGTTGCGATCACGCGGGGAAACCAAAACTACAAAAGGGGTGTTGCCGCAATCTGTGCCGCCGCGCTAAAGCTAGACATAAGTTCTGCTTATCTCCGTAAGAAGGCAGCACAAAATTCAAACACTTCTTGTAAGTCCTAAGAGGTGGCAGCACCCCCCAGTGAGCACGCATTGTTCTTTTGGCGCAAAATTTCAAACGGAAGATCGAAACCGTACCCGTACGGCAAAGACCTTGCGGGACAGAAAACCGCCGCCGTACATATACGGCAAAAACCTTCAAAGGGTTAAACAAGTACACGTCACCTCTGTGTACAGCCGCCTTGGACTGACAAGTCATACTTTTGCGGAATTTTAAAGTGTTAGTCAACAACATAACGTAGAAAATTTCAAGTCAGCGCTCAGAGCTATGCGATTAGGAATACTCGATCAACCAACGCTGATTCTATAAAATATCGCTATATTATTTCTGCTGTGGCCACTTCAGCTTTATTTACACCTTGACTGCCAATGTCTGCCTGACAGAAGCTAATGTGGATTTATGAGATATGATGCATAGGCGCAAAATCTGATATTTATGGCGTGTCTCGGCGACTGAGGGTGCTTGGGAGTTCTACCTGGCGAAGCGTGGTCAAAAGTACGCCAGAGTGATTTCCCACACGGGCATCGTTTGGAGGGCTACGAGCATCACTTCTTTCACCGATATTGTTTAGCTGCGACGCAAACCATACAGCACTTTGCGCGTGAGGTGGCTTTTATTCCAAAGCTATCTACAGTGATGAAGGAAATATGTGCAGGAATACAAAAGACGAACACAGAACACGCACGATGGTGCGGGCGTTGAGTGTTAGGTGGCGTTACATTTATATGCCTTAATGCTATGGAGAACAAACTATAGCGCCGCAACGTGTAGTACTGAACTGTCCACTACTATCTTTTAGTATTTCTCTGCAAGTGGGATTGGTCAGAACGCCTGTGTTACTTAAATCAGTTCTGTAGAGACTCCGGGAACCACAAGGTTTATCCAAGCCGGAGACGGGCACATCTATGGACGATAATTAAATTCCTCTGCTTATCATTTCTAGATTTAATTTCTTTACCGCGTACTTTTGGTTTTGCTGATCACAAAAGGGAATGAGGGAATTCATATGAACGGCATAGCTCACCGCCTGCGCAGGATCGCTGCAAATTAGTAGCGGTTTTGTCTGCGCTTGGACTATACATAGCTTGAAGACTTTTTCCGCCAATTGTTACGACCGCACCCGTAAGTCTTTTCTCTGATCCTATCAGCTTGTGACAGGCTGCAACACTTTGTTCGATTCCAGGCGCTGTGATGGGCATTCACTTGAGACTGCAGAACGGAGAGAGGCCAGAGTACGCCCGCTGCTTTAACCAGTGAGTACGGCTGGCGTACTTTGCTGCATTTACAAGTTTTTATGCCTTCTTTGATTACGAAGGCGACAACGACCACGAAAATCCGGATTTGTCAGCTTGATCACATTTCCTGGAATTAGTTTGAAAATGAGGCTTAGAACTCGGAAATTCCTCGATGAATAAAAGACAGGAAAAGTCTTTTGACAAAAACGACTTGCATTAACACGTGTTTTTGGTCTAGTTGACTCACGCTCGAATTAGTTAAAAAAAAAAAGATAGTGCCAAACCATACAAAGCACAAGATAGAACAAGACAAGACACAGGCGCGAGACACAGAGCGCCTGTGTCTCGTCTTTGTTTTTTCTTGTGGTTTGCATGGTTTGGGGCTATCTTTTTTTTTTCACCAAGATCGACTTGCCTTAATACCTAATGGCACCGGTCAGCGGAAGAGCTTTAGTTTTATCAGCCCTACCGACCAATGGCGTAGCCAGATATTTTGTTGGAGGGGGGGGGGGGGGGGGGGGCGCTTATGTTTCAGCGCGGCCTCCCCATATAATTTGTGGAGGAATCAAACGCAAGAATAATAACTGCATTGCTATGGACAACGCCATTGTGTATTAGATAACGCTAAGCACTGTCTAGACGAGTGAAATATGTACTTAAAAAAAAAAAGAATGCATTCGTATGTCTCAAAAATCATGGCAGACATAACTGATACCAATGTTTCTATGTTTTTGCATATTTAATTAGTAAAGAAAATATCAGACGAAGTATAGAACTATGTTAGTCCGAAACCAACACGGGAGTGGATGCCGCTGATATGAAAAACGTAAAGGCCATGAAATATGCAAGTAGAGGGCAAATATTTTAATGAAACTTTGTCTTTCAAGAACCTTTACATTTTTATACGTATGCAGCGGTCAGGGAAAAATGTCAATGACGCTGCCCTTCGTTCCAGTGTACTGCGCAGCAGTAGATGTCACCGGTAAATGCATTGCGAGTAATTGCGCCGAAAATTTAGTCGCAGCAGCGAGCACATGCATAAATGAGGAGTTCTGCAAAATATGCATTAGAAGTGCGAAGATAAAATGGATAATATGCTCTTCTGTGACATGACGGCACCAATGAATCATTACAACGCTTCGCTCATCAGAACTCGCTGCGTGCTTTGTCAACTTGTGTGATAGTGTGTTGATTTGGCTTGACTCGTTGTATGGTCCGATGTACGAGATTAAAAAGTCAGTGCGCCTTTGGCGTCAAAAGTTTATGAGAATAATAAATTAATTGAAGTTCCCGATATGAAAATCTAAAGCACGAATATACAAGAATTCGCCGACGTTTTTATACTTGTCTTCGACTGTAGACTGTCTCTTTAATATAGGCGTTTGATTTTATCACGACCTCGCAACTGTGAATGACCACAGAAGCCATTTTTTTATTTTATGTTACTACTTTCTCATGAAGCCTGACGGTCCTGATCACCGTGCGGTATTTCCGGCCCTGGTTGTGGATACGGGCCGTTTACGACATGACGAGAGAGGGAAAAGTATGGAACAACGCCTTGCGAATCCTCGAGAAAACACACCTTCCGGTAAGTGATTCAGGCAATGATTTTCTCCCTTCAGTTAGCACAGAATATGTTGGATTGAAACGAATAGAATGCGTCTGTGGCTGCGGCATTTCTTGTTCTGCCCTGATCGCAGAACCGGTTAGGCGAATTCTAAAGAAGTTCGTTTCTTCGATAAACATTTACCTTAAATTTTTTATTCTTATTTACACCTTCGTCCTATTTTTACATAAAGTTTCTGCATCTCGTGAGTCGTCCGCACTTCACTATATTATGAACCCATTCTCTCTTAAACAACTTCTCCATTAGATCCTTCTTTGCACTGTCCTGTCACCCCTTCCTAGGTCGCCCTCTAGGCCTCTTCCCACCAACTTCACACATCATTTTCTTTTCAATGCATTCATTGTACTTTCTGTTTACATCACTAAGCCGTCGCAGTCTTCCTCTTGCAATTTCAAGATCTGTTACTTCGACCTCGCCTCGCATGTAGTCGTTCCTGACTCAGTCGTTTCTTATCACTGCACATATCCGTTACATGTTCCTCATTTCTAGTTAAAAAAATTTCTCTGCAAGGTAGCTGAAGTCCAGGATTTGAAGTGTACCATGTTGTAAACACGAATCTTGTTTAGTGGGAATGTTTTTCTTCATATTGCGTCGTGACTACTAAGAGGGAACGGTTAGGCGAGGCGTTTTTTTCCCCGAGACTAAGACTAGAAAAGGAGTGCCGTGAAGACGATGGCGAGGAACACGTTCGGAAGAAATTAACAATGCTCTGAGAGTGGACAACATCTGCCATATTTGAGGGAAAGGATGGAAACTCGAACTGGGAGGGGAAACGGAAGGGGTGCAGGATATGTAGTCACTGCAGTGAGCAGGAGTGTGTAATGCACCGATGCGCAATTGTTCACTCATTTACAGCGCGAGCGACACTTCTCAGCGCCTTGTTCATTCTAATTAAAGTCCCTATTATCAGTGATCTGTATCGTCGCGTTCCTTTTGCATTGCAGATGTGACTAAAGCGCACGAATAAAGGAGCGAAATAAAGGAAAGAACAACGAAGGCGTGGCAAACAATACAGTGTCGCCTTGTGTATAGCCGTGTACTAGGTTCTTTTGCTGTGCTGCAGCCACTATCAGCGATAGATAAAGTAGCTCTGTTGTATGGGGACACGCGACCTATTCAGGATAAGCAGGGGGGGGGGGGGGGGGGGGGCTTTTGTAGCTTCAATGGTCGTGAAACTTCCGTCCGTGCGTCCCGTAGGAATAGAATACAGAGTGGCACCAACGTCGATTTGAGAGTAACGTGCTACGTTTCTGTCATGACAGAACATAGAGGGCGATTGTTGTTTTAAAGCAGCCTTGAAGATAGGGTGAGTTGAACAATGTTTTGTGTAAGGTGAAATATAGTTAAGCACACCCGGAAAGTAATTAGTTATCAGAAACAAAACGTGTGCTTTAAGTAATTTTATGGTCTCCTGGTGCTTTTATGTGTGTTTCGTAAAACGAGAGCGGTTACGCGGAAGCCTCGTGCTCATTGCGTGGTGGCAACCCCTATTCAAATATAGGCTGTACCGTGCAGTCGATAATGTACCACGGCGTTGTTGCTCTAAGCCACGTACAACGCTGTCTCGTTGCGTTACGCAGAAGTTTTTTTTTATCCAGTAAAAAAAAAAAAAACTATTGAAAGACCCTGATGCAGGCTGAAAAAAAAAATTGTGTTTGTACCTTGGTTTTATTTGGCGCCGAAAAGCTCCTTTCGGAGCAACAATTAAAATAAAATTTCCTAACTGTCTTTGAAAGCTCTTACATGCACAAATTCATTCTTTTCATTCATTTGTTTGCACGTCTTAAACTTCCTAGTACGCACTGCGCAACTACGTAACTTCTCGTTTTGATTCGCGAGCTCGACAAAGAGGAAGAAGGGAAGGAAGCGTCAGTTCAATGAACCAAGTACGGAGAGCGGACTTATCGTCCCGGACGAAGACAAGTCCTCCTGCTGAAGCATTGATGAGTTAGCGGGAGATTATTCGATCCATTGTTCACGTTTGAGCTTCAAGAGCCATCTTATTTCTACCATAGACTCAGTTTAAGGCGGATGTTACCACACAACAGATAAAATGTACGGTTTTATTTTAAATGAAAAAAATTTAATGATGATTACACGCGTGGTAATAGAGATAATCAGTGCTAGATATCACACGATAACTTTGTAATGTCATTTGTTTATTGCTGATGCCACCCATTCATTTTAAGTGGTGATAATCACGGTGTTATGGTCCGGGAAGTGATTTGACAAACGCGACTGTTCCGAACTTCCTCCTCGGTGCATTTGAATTCCAGCGGAAGGCCACGAGCGGGAACTAAAGATAGCAGGGCATGTTCTGACAGGGTTGCGAACGTTCTCTTTCATTGCTGAATTATTCGTGCAGCGTAATTTTCATTGTGCAAATTATGCAGTGCGCCAATAAATCTCAAGAAATACGCCTCGGAAGCAAAGTAATAATTTTTTTTTTAGACAGAGCTGCCTTAAATGAACTTTTCACTGTGAGTGTACGTACCATGCACAATTTCCCTGACTTGCTACACTGTTCGGTTCTTTTTGATTATTATTTATACTTCCTAAGCATCGCGCAAAAACAGTGGCGAGCCGGCATTGGGCTTCTTGTGCCGCGCAATGAAATGCTATATGATATAATCTTATAAGTGTTTGCCAGCATACTGACTGAACGAAGTCCATTCTTTCCTACTGGTGTCTAACAGTGCACGATTACACAGTGTTAGAAGAAAAGGTGGTATTAAGGTAGAACGAAAGTTTGCCTTTGAAGCTGCAGCGAATGTGTGTGCATAAAGTAACAGTGAAACCAAAACAAATAAAACAGACACACATCTCTGCGGCTGACTAGGATGGCTTCTAAACTATCGTGAGATATGGCGCATTTCCGTTCCCATTTCTTTCTTTAGGGCACGGCTGCGGTGTCCACCCATGGCGCGGCAGCTTTTTTTCCTCGTCAAGCAGTTGAATTCAAAGATATAAGGTGTGCAGCAAGATTACAGGGTTTGCCGCGTGGCGTGTTCTCGTGTCAAACGCCATAACGAACGTGGTGATGCCGAAGTGGTCCCTTGGTCATTTTGAACTTTGAGTGAACCTGGGCACGCTGAGCGATAATTCCGCGTTTGTTGACACCGTAAAGAGAGGGGAACACAATTGCCTTAAGCGCTTGAACTGGGCTAGCAGATATGAAGAAACAGCTTCGTGCAAAATGTATATAGCCCGTGGGGTAGTGAAGTTGCATGGTAGAGTGTTAGTAAAACAAGAACGGAGAACTGGTCTACATCAATGTATACAAGTCCCCGATATCCCTTCGGACAAGCCCATCTACTAATAGGTGAAATACTTGAGGTCCTCACATCATGTTATGAAGTATTTTAACGCGACAGCCTTGAAGGCCCGTTGAACAGAAAATCCGGTATCGGCGTTGTCGGTGCCGACGTTGTGAGCGAAAATTCACGGGCACGGCTCTGGCAGGCGGTCCCCTGAGAGAAACCTAGGAGGCAGATGGGCCACCTAGGTCACGTGACCACGCGGCGTCATCACAACCTGCCCACCGGATTGTGAGCGAACTGTCCCTCGTGGCAGGTGGAAGTTAATGATTGGTCGCCCGGGAAGAGCAACCTTGGCCGCACAAGGCCCACCGCTGGCACCATATGCCATCGCAGGGCTGCGCCAAGAGGGGTATGAGGACTCCCAGTGAAATATGGGTGTTAAGTAGAGGATGACCTTCTGCATATATGGGCATTAACCCGTTACGTTATTGCGCCGTACCCTTGATGCGGAACATCAGTGTCCCCTGCAATTTTTAAAGCGAAAGCTTTACTACTTGCACTTTCAAGCCTTTGCCGTGCGACGGCGGTGCACATGAAATGACCTTTCGCATGACCTCTGTGTGACGTCACGCCGAAGAGCTCGGCGACCATCTCGCGCCGTCTGCGAGTAGTGGCGGTGCCACCACCAGCGGCCTTAGATGAGATTGGATTAGATTAGATGACATTAGATTAGATTAGATTGGATTGAGTTTGATTGGATTTGATTAGATTGGGTTGGATTAAATTACATTAGATTAGATAAGATTAAATTAGATTACATTAGATTACATTATATTATGTTAGATTAGATGAGATTAGATTACATTAGACTAGATTAGATTACATTCCATTGGATTGGATTGGATTGTATAACCGATGCATCACAACAAGTCTAACCACAAGCACCACCACCAGCTACACTACCAGCTGAACCATAGCGTAGGTACGGATATTGCTTTCGCAATTACCGCGCTTAACCAAGCTAAGCCACAGCGAATTTTTTAATAAGGCGTTGCATAGATTATTATGCAAAAACTAGATACACATAAATTAAGATTCATTTGCAGCTGGTTTGCTAAAGGAAATCTTAAAAACTTTGAAGAAAGTACAACCCAGCGCGGAAAAAGTTACTTTTGGTCCTTGGCAAGACCTGTAACGCACCTTCCTAGTTCGTTGCTACTCACTTCTCAAGCCTCCACCACATGCTCGGACGTATTACATGTGCCAGCCATGGACGCAGCGAACGCGGGCTCCACAATCACAAACGAATTCTCTACCATGTGACCTCTACAACCATCACAACCATCACATACTAAAGCGCTCTGCCCCTCCCGTGCTGTCAGGTATGTGGGGCCTACCCTGGCAACACGCAGACATACTGGACCTGCCCACATGCCACACAGTCATCACACTGCCTACAACGCATATTCCTACCCACCCAGATACCCTATTCTTGGGAGAGCTGGGCAGCTCCTCCAGTTGCATTCCACCCGATACTGTGCTCTCCGCTCATTGATCTTATCACCCACGTGTTGGGCGATATGAGCTCAGACGATCCACAACATCACACGAGCTCAACTACAAGTCTATCGCGCTGGGTTTGGGTACCTTCGTCTTCATCATATTCCACTCGGGCGGCTTGAGCAGATCAGCTTCGCTGGCCACTGCACTGAGTAGTATCCCATCGCCGCAGCCGAAGACCCTACGTGCATGCTTTCGCATCCACAGCCCGCAAGTAGTCTTAAGTGCCCTCCACATTTTTGTTCTTCGCCTGCAGGCTATCGAGAGGAGGAAGGCGGCGCTACTGAAGAAGCTCGGCGACGACAAGTGCGTCGATGAGCTGGACGATGAGCTCTCTTTCCCGGCTGCTGTAGACTGCGCCTTGAAGAAACACCTCACTTATCCATCGTACACACTGCAAGAAGTCGAGAAGGATATCACCTCTGTCATGTACGCTGTGAGTTGCTTCAATGACAATAGTCAGCAAAAAATTCTAACCCGCATATCGATGGAAATTCTGAGGGAGCGCAGTTCTCTTACTTATGGCTAAATTATACTTTGCTGCATTGACTAGAACGAAAACCTGAGTTTTATAGATTCTATCACTCGAGAATCGGTGTTTCGTCTTGAACATTATCCGAAGATGGAAACGGATAGCCCGAAATTATACCCAGCGTTTGCTTAGAAGCATGCACTTCATAAACGTCTTATGGACCACTCGACTGTGTATAAGGGCCCTTAGACAGCCATAGGCAGCAGAGACACGCTGTGAACTTTTTATTTGATTATGTAATTGATATTGGCCTGCAGGACAAGCTCTAATCTATCCGTTCAGCACTCTCACTGCACACTCCCTATGCACTGAACTTTGTCATCCCGTTTTCTATACCTCTCTCATTTCATCTTACTATCCCTTAATCCCTTCCCCACGCAGAGTCGCAAGTCAGAGAATTTAAACATCGGCTAAATTCCCTGCTTTCAATAAAAGAGCTTCTCTCTCTCTCTCACTTATTAGTGGCAGTTATGTTTACTTTAGAATTAGGTCAGCAGCAAGAACAAAAAAAAATGACAACGATGAATTGAAGCGCGCAAAACAATATCATTGCATTGCAAAGTTATTGATGGAGCTTGAATACTCCCGGAACAAAATGTGTCCGTGATGGTCGAAAAATACAACGGGAGATATGCTCTAGGTACCTTTACTCCACTCCCACATCATTGCCCGCGCATGTTTCTTCTACACGAAGCGAATAAATAATGGGAGAAAGAATCACTAATGAATCCTGCAGCAGATCTTATGCGCCGTTTCCAAATTTGCAGCTGAAATGATCTTAGCCGGGCTATACAGCAGTGAGAATTAGCCTTTCCAGAGGAAATGGCTCGAACATATTAGGGCGTTTCGCTGCCTGATATACTTCATTTAATGAACCGGCTGGAGTTCACCTTTAATGTTTGCAGTCGTCGTGTCTTGTATATTAATGAGGGATATTTTTCTCGTAGAGGGCGTTCTGTGTTACCTCACAATTCAGATTTTTGATAGTTATGTTTCCTAGTTATTTCTCGAATTCACTTTTTTATTTATATTTTTGCTTTTCTGCTGCCATATTATTTGCTTCGCACGGAAAACTTCTGCCGCCGATTCATGAATTTACCAGATCTCAAGAGACTCCTTGGAACCAAGACTATTAGAACATTCAAAAGAGAAAACCGGAGGTTGTACTTCGATGCGAGTGGTAATTTGTCAGTTAACGTCAATACTTAAAGTGAACTAATGAGAATGCTGTTCTGTGCTCAAGCAAGAACTAGCCCCAATGCCCAAATACGCAAAGAAAAAAAAAGCCTTACAATGGGAGCTTGCATGAAATCATCCCCAGTAACAGGGATGTTGTGTTGCAGTTTAGCTTAGATACACTTTGTGCCAGTGACATTAGAGAGGCAAAGGAGGGACACTGAGGACAACATAATGTGATTTTTGCTGATTGTAAAAATCGATTCAGTCGAACTATCTCACCATGTTGATGTCTATTCCTCAGCAGACTACGCATTTATTAGACAGCAAGTTCGAGCTAAAAATGGCACCTTTAATTTCCACAACTGGATTCAAACTCGTGGCCAGAATAGACTTGATCGCCAGCGCATGGAAGTGAATAGCTTGTGTAGTCTAGCGTCAGGGATCCACGCTGAAGAAACTATCTCGACGTCATCGCAGTGTCCTTGCGAAAAGCCTCGGTAGTGGCGACACCTACATTCCATCCCCTGAATTTTCTAGCTTACACAAATTCAGTTTTCTCAGAATGTAGCCTCTTAGTATACCGATACAGAACAACTTCAGTTTGCCCTCAGCGTCCCTTCAAGGGCACTGCTCTGGACTTTAACCGCTATTTCACGTCCTTAAGCTTACTCTGGCTGTAGAGGAGGTCGCATGCCGGTACAGGTGCAAACGATGCGGTTCTCCGGTGCAGGCATCCGATTCCACGTCAGCAGCGCTGAGCTGGACGCTGTACCTCCTCGGCCTGAACCGGGACAAGCAGGCCAAGCTGCACAGGGAGCTGGACGACGCATTCGGAAGGGGAGCCGACCACGAGTTCACCCTGAGTGACCTCAAGCAGCTGCCTTACCTCGAGTGCTGCCTAAAGGTTAGCTCGTCGCACGGAGTGACGTTACGAGCTAGTCGTACTTCCTCCAGTACGCTACCAGGGCCATCTGTAGTGCCTCGTGCACCTCGGTACAGCGCTCGCGTGGCGTACGATGCCAGTGCTGGCTGCATGTCTCGTAGCTTACACGGATTATTTCTGAATACCCACTGGTGCTGTGCTTTTAAGATTGGTCATTGCTGCTCAGTTTGTATTAAGCCATGAGGCGATCTTATCAAGCTGTGGTACTAACGTGCTTTGTAGACAACAATTTAACAGGTGTTTGCCTGCAAATTGCGGGGAACAAGGTAAAGGCGGTACTAAGCAGCGCCTGAAAACGGACTGCTCTTAAAAAAATAAACAAGCATAAAAAAGCTTCCTTGGAAGTCTTTGTCTCTGAAGTATCTGAAATTGAAACGACTAAACGGAAGGCATTGGTTTCAAATATGTTCGGCAAAGAGGCCTTTGCCCTGCAGTAGATGTAGTCAGGCTAATGAAAACGGTGAAGCTGTCATGAGTTAGCGTCAATGAAAGCGGTTAAAAACCAACAAAGACCACACTTGCGCAGTGGTTTCCATTTTTTTTGCAGCTGTTTTTTCGCTATTGAAAAATTCTCAGGCTTCTGAAACGTATCCGTGCCTGTCAGACTGTCAGGAAATTCCAGCACTTGGCCTGACGAATCTGCGGGAATTCATTTCTTCAGCGGCTGCGTGCGAAAAATTGGGTGTGACTATACATTACTGCGACCGCATTTAGGTTGTAGTCTTGCAAAGCTTTCTCCGTAACGAAATGGCCTGATTGGTCAAGAGGGTAAAGGCGTCACCAGTGCCGAAAATTCGAAAATCTGAGGACTAGAATGTTCGAATATCTTCGATTGGATTATCATATGAGATTATGCCAACCCGTACAATTGTTCCAGCTCAATACACCAGCTAACGGCAGCTAATCCATCATAATATGCCCATTAATTTACTAATTTTCACTAATCACATCAATACACCCACTAATCCATCCAATAACTCCATTAACCACTCTAATCCACCTTAATCTATTTTCTAGAGTGGGCCTACTTCCATAATTTAAGTGGTCGTTGGGAAGATTTGAAGCTTTGCCAACTTCCATATAGTATCGCATTATATTTAAGAATGTGGATAAGGAGGCCATATATTTTACTTGGGGAACAAATATCTTGCATTGAAAAAGACAAAAAAGGGGACTTTCAGACAACATTATGCTTAATATGTGAATTTATCCTCTCAGAGGCTTGCGGTAGTAAATATTCTTCGCGCGTTTCGCATTTCTTATTTTGCTATGAAAACCCAGTTCGAAAAACCTTTAGACCAGATGTAAGCCTTTCGGCATCTTTAATAATGGTGTCGCTATTACGCGCAGGAGTCACTTCGTATGTGCCCACCGTTTCCCATCATCGGTCGTGTGCTTGATGAGGAACTTGTCTTCGGTGAGTAGACCATTAAATTGTTGCGTCAACAGTCCTCTTAATAAGTCCGTAAAACTGACGACACCGTGCACTTGGTTTCTACCGACAGATGGCTACACTGTGCCGGCTGGAACGACGTGCATGATAAACATTCACAGCCTGCACAGGAACAAGGCGCAGTACGACGACCCGGAGAGCTACGTCCCCGAGCGCTTCCTTCCGGAGAACTGCACTAAGCTGCACCCATTCAGCTTCATCCCCTTCTCCGCCGGACTCAGGATCTGCCTGGGTGAGCAGTGCCGTGCGTTGTGATACCACGAGCGTGGGTCGAGGGATATGTTTTGCAATGTCATACTTTATTAACAGGGTGTAAAAAGAACAAACCGGAGTGGTAACTTTACAGAGCTGTCCTATCTTTCGAGCCTGCTTTTTTTTTACGTTGCGAAAGGTTTAGATGACTAGTGGTAGCCTAATCTAGAAGCAGATTTGCTGTAGATTTGCCGCTAATGTGTGTTTTATTGGTTAATAACACGTATGGTTTTCCAGTTCATGCAAGATGCAGTTGCCGAGGGTACATTTGTATAGCCACCAAAATTGTTTTCTGTCTCATGATGAAAACAGGATCGGGTTCTATTTTCACAACATATATGAAAAAAAGCATGTCAATTTCACTACTGAAAGCGTTCGGATTGGGAAGACACCGATGCATTGCCTTCGTATGCACCGCTTAATAAATGTTTTTAGCACGCTTCTGGTGGCGGTGGATTTGGGGGGGGGGGGGGGGGTCTTCTGAAGTAAAAAGTAAATACATTACGAGTGCTCAGTGTAGCTTTGAAGTGGCCGCAGCTGAAAACAGCCGCAAAGTAGGTCGACGGCTTGCTGATAAATTTTGTTGATCACCGAGAGGGCAGGCTTTCGTAGAACGGCTGCAAAGAGCGCTTTACAGGGGAGTGCTGATGACCAAATGTACTCTCAGTATTCTGATGGTTATGTCTGTAAGCTTCTATGCTAAGTGAAGTTTAAATAGAGATGTGCAAGTGGAAGAGGAAAGGCGGGGAGGTTAACCAAGAGAAGGTGCTGCTTTGCTTACTGTGCACCAGGGGGAAATAGATGGGGGATTTAAAGTGGGACGGGGAAAGGAGATCTGAGTAATAAATGAAGTATTCAAAGGAAGTAAGGACTCTGCAAACGGTAAAGTCATAGCCTATCACGTAGGCGCGAAGCCTTTGTGAAACGAAGCAGTGCCTGACAGGGTTTCAGAACCGACGACTGCTGTGGACACCGCCAGAGAACCTTCACCTGTGTCAGCGGGCGATGACAATTCGCTATCAGCATCTGTAATGGTAGAGTGGATCAGCAAACCGGCAATAATTTCTTCGTTAGTCGGGTTGAGCTTGTAGCTATGGGAATACGCGCATTTTTTTTTAACTCTATATGGTAAAGATTGTTTCAGGTTGAAGCGCCGAGAGAAAGAAATTGCTATTTCCATTAATCTATGCTCTGTACTCCCCTGTCGCGAACATTAGTCGCCGTTCGTGAGCGTTCGTTAAAGCATTCAGTAAGGCATAGTAATTAGGGTGGCGTGCATGTCGCACAAACTTGTCTCCTAACCACATTTAGGCTTATCAGTAGCAAAGAAAATTATTCACTCTTTTAGTATACGCCTGCGTTTTAACTACATCTCCATCCGAAAAGGCTCTCGGATGGATTACACACTAATGTTCCTAGCTTTATTTCTGCTATGAGTATGTTCGTTCACACAATTATTTCTAAACGATCTCTTTTTCTCAACAGGACAGAGATTCGTCCTGGCGGAAATGAAGGTTTTGTTGGCGAGGATCCTCTCGAAATACACTGTGGAGTCAACGCAGCCGCTCGATGAGGTCGACACCGCCGTGGAAGTTGTTCTTAAGCCAAAAGGAGGACTTCGTGTCTGGTTTAGGAAACGCACGGAGCCCCTGTGATCACTCCGACAGCAAGTCAGATCACCGCACTGGGAGCATGGACAGCCGTCGTGGCGTCGATAACAATTCCGCTGTTGTTCCTCCATCGGCATCAGAAGCAGTTAAAAGTGCTGCTGCGTGCGACCAGGTTAAATGAGACAACACTAGCATTTGACAGTTCTGGCTGATAAAAAAAAATAGTGACACTTCCCTATTCAGGCTGTAACATGTACGACGAAAAGTGCACCTAATGAAATGCGTTAGTTGGCTGTTTGTGCTTACTTCATTCCAAATGTAATTGCGATTTAGGAACAGTTGTGCGGGATTTTCGTCAAGCAAACTTCTGCTCATGATCAGTGATATCTCTTTTTGTGATGTGTTTTTTCGTTCATGTAGAATTAATCGACTTAGGATTTGAATTCGCATGTGTCACCCCCCCGCAGGGAGTCTTTTTAGATGGAAAGCGAAGTGAAGCGACGCTAAACAATGGCCAAGCCTTAGTTCTTACTTTTGCTAAAATGATAAAGTACGTATGAACACGTTTTTCAGTGTAAATCATGGACACCTGGACAACTATGTGACCATCGTTTCCACGTGATTTTGTGAGCTCAGCTTTCGTCTAATCGCCTTCAAGGGCGCTATCAAACACATCATTAGCAGTGGAAATAAAGGGTCAGTAGACTTCGTGTAATCTCCCAGAGCGTATGTTTGCCTGCTGTTTTCCGTTCCGAGTGAACACATGATTTTAATTGAATCTTGTCTGAAATGTTCTCCGCTACGTTGCCAGATACTCCGTACCTGTTCAATGATAAAAAAATAGCATGAGCTGTAATTAATAAGGATGTCTAGCAAAAATGTTGCGAAGCCTTCAGCAATGAAGAACTGAGCAGCCCTTCGTGCAAACTATCTTCAACTACATCACAGTTCATTACTTTCATCACCTGTGGTCTTGACCACGCGAACAGCACAGATGACATGATGATGTCAGTGGAAGAGAAACAAAGTGCGCAATGTATAAACAATGTTCGTGGACAATACAGAGAGGATGCACATCCTAAACTAAGAAAAGTAGGATACACATGTGCATGAAAACGCAGAGAGAGATAGAGCAAGAGGAAGACAACGATACTGTAGCGCCACCACATTGACTGGCGTTTTGGAAAAAGCACAGGAATTTCCAGGCACGCGCCGAGTGGAACGTTGAAGGCACAGCGGCAAAGCGGACGTGTTGTGCGCTGGCTGTCCTTCTCATCGGATCTGAAGCCATCTACAATAAATATGGGGCCGCGTCTAGCACCCACAATACACATAAATGGAAGCACATTAATAAGAAACCAGGAATCAGTATTTGTACGTGGGATGATTGCCAGTTGAGAAAGTCATTAAAGCCCACAGTGGCTTCACCTGACCTTGGTAGTCATTCACCGATCCGAGCAGTTTTCAGTTGTGTGGGCACTTGTATAAGCGCTTGGGTACTAACCTAAGAACATACCTGTGTGGCTAGTATTTTTTAATTTATTATTGCACACTCTGAGAGCCATAGCTTGAGCAGAGCAGGACGGGCGTTATAGTTAAATAAAAAAAATCAATAAAACAGCACACCATAACGCACAACTGAAATACTAGGAGCCATAACACAAATCTTCCACCTCCTTCACAAAGTGCTTTGATTCAACTACATATGAACGAAGAGAGTTCCAATCCGAGTGCTCGGGAAAAATGTGTAATTTAAGCATTTTTTCGTTCGAGAATGGGGCTAATGAATGCTACTTACATGTCGTGCTGTCCTGCCGCTTGCAGGTATTACACAGTTCTTCGCATCTGTTTTCAGATTTCCAGAAATGTAAGTGAAGACACATGAGACGGCCGTTTCCGCCACAATTGTAAAGTCTGCACGCATTTTTGAACCAATATGACAGTCTATGAACCAGTCCCATATATATATATATATACCATAAATAAAAGAAACTACTTTTCTCTGAACAGGCTCCTGTTGAGCCATGTATTTTTAGTACGCGGATGCCACACCACTGAAGCATATTTAAGCCTTGACCTTACACAAGCATTACTATACACAGCTATCCTGGTTCTGACGGTTGCGTTTCTCCACGCCAAACTTCGGTCTGTGGCTATCATTGCAGTGGAAGCAGCTCTCGTACGGCAAGCATCCTCTACGTCTCTTTTTTTTTCACAATAGAAGATAGGCGTTCCATTTTTAAGAGCCATGCAGCAACAAATTGTACCTCATGTTATACTGCGCCGCATTCTTTAAATGGCGCGGCAAGCGGTGCACGCGAAGAATAACGACCTTTCTTATGCCTGGGCCCAGTTTTTTTTTTTAACTTTCCCTTTCACTCAGGGTAGCAGATTTTCTCACGCGCTGATAAACACCTGCCCTGAAAAACCTGCCGCCGCAATCCGCTTCAGTCGTGAGGGAACACTCTTCGCACCGGTGTGGGGGAATGACTTTGCCAAGGCAGAACGACAAACAGGAAATTTTTTTTATCTTTGTGGGTGAGGGGGGGGGGGGGGGTATTTTGAATGCGACGGCAAGGAAATTAAGCAGGGATTTATTTAGTACAACTCGGTTCATATTCCAGTCATGTTTTGTCATCTTTAAACACCAGCTTATGTTTAAAATATGCGGGTTATCTTCTTTAGGCAGCTAAAAGGAGAAAGTGAGCCGAAGACCACATTTTGTAAACGCTTTCAGCCTATTAAAGATAGCTACCGTTATATCCAACCACGTGCAGAGCAAGACCTCTTAAATTTTGTTGCATTGCGCTACCCACCCCATGCACCCAGCTGTGAAATATGGTTTATGGGGGTTTAACGTCCCAAAGCGACTCAGGCCTTACTGAAAACCATGGCCACCTTGTATCCAGTAAAGACCTCTTAGGTTCTGAAGACAAGTTTCCGCGCCCAGCAACATAGGAGGAGGTCAAAGAAAACTGCAGAACATCCACAAAAGACTGCACTTAAATACTTCCGGACCACATTTTTTTTGCGTGCAGTAAAGATTTGGTCGTGGGCAATCGAATGATTCAAACCTTCGCCCCATGCTAAAAACATAACACGTACTAGGGATTACACTCTTCGAGCGCCTGCACAAAGGAGTCTAAATTAGATGCTAAATACAAGTCGTCAGGCTCAAGGAAATCCATGTGATTCTGAACAAAGTCCGAGTCTTCGTGCTTCAATGTGTAGTCCTCTATTATGTTCCGACACTGAATACTGTGTACTCATTAATTCAAACTGAATGTAGCAGAGGTTTCTCTACGAATTATATGATGGGTATCGTAATAAGATCTCGCAATAATGAGATTTCCTTTACCGCTATTTATGCATACAAATAGCATTGCCGCAAAGCTTCGTAATGTTTATTTGTTCATGGTCAAGGCCGCCGGCACGCAGCTTTATCACTTTGTGACGTGAGATGCGGCCACATTTTTCTCGAAGGATGGTACCAGTGCGGAGCCATACCATACGCTTTTCGAAGCCGTTTCGAGGCTTTGCACGTCGTATCACGAAAGTTCGCTGTATGCTTCAAATTGAGCATGGCCGAGTTTGAACATTTTTTCTGGGCAAACGTAGCATTTGAACAACAGATAATATGGATGACAGGCACGGATTTGTTTATTCAGCCAGCAGTACTCGACTGCTTGCGCGGTGAAAAAAGAACGAAGTGACCACTGATGGATTGGTTTCTCAGCAAAGTAAAACCCAGCTAAATGGAACTTCAAGGGACTGGAAGAAAATGCCCAAATTATTAAACGTTCAGATTATGAAATGGCCACAAAAAATTCAGATCATATTAAGAAAAAAGACCAGCGAAGCGGAAATCAGCATCCGAAAAAGCGCCCAGCCGAGCTTGGCTGATTGACGCGCGGCTGACAGCCGCTCTCACTATGGAGAAAAGCTCAGAAAACGAAACTATGCGGCGACGGCCGCCCTCCGATCGTCCCGTCGTCCGTGGCGAGCACTTGCGGAGAAACAATGCATGCAGCAAATCAAGTTGGTTGAGTTGCTGCGTTGCTACACTGCTTCGTTTCACGAGTTAAAAAGAGCTGGACTACATAATTATGTACTTCATAACTGCCGTATTTTAGAGGTCGAGAGCTACAGGCATGCTGGAGGAATCCTTACTAACCATTTCAAGCTTTCATGGAATCTTATAGCACTAAAACGAATAGTTCATATACATGCTCCCGCTCCCGAGTGGAGCCTATTGAGTAACTCTATGAACGTTCAGCAACTAGTGGCGTTTGTTAACCGCCAGTAGCGAGCACTGCGTAACTGAATAGATATTCTTGACTTTTACTTCTAAAAAAAAAAAAAAACTGGAAGTCCGGCGAAATTCTCTGAGGTGTTCGACTCTTCCTCCTTGCAACAAAATCTTCCTGCGCTCTCACCAGCTATTTCCGGCTTCCAAGAAAAATAAATGGAATGTACCAAAAATGCGGAATTTCCGCGGTTATTTTGTGCGTTCAGCGGCTCGAGACATGTCGTGGCAGTCGTGCTAACTAGAAACGTTTCCATAGATTTCGTTGGCTTCAAACTTACCGGGTCCTCACATTTGTCTGATATTCGTAGATCGGTTGGGTTGTGCATTGTTAAAACAAAAGTTGGAAACGCTTTCATTACCACGAAGGAGCTGCGTATAATTGTTTCACTACGTCCAGGTTTGAATGTGCCGCACAGGTGTGGGATCCGCATGTTAAAAATGACATCGAAACTGGAGAGCGCTGAGAGAAAACCAGTTTGTTTTATTTATGCTAAATATAGAAGAACTGATACAGCAGCTGCGGTAATATTGCAAAACGATATACAAACTACAGGATTTGGAAGGAAAGTGGGCCGCCTAGTGGTGCTTCACAATCCCGCTTACGAAAATTTTGAAACAAATATACAAACTTGCGCGAAACCGGTAAACAATATGAAAGCGTGACAAGTAAATGACAAAATGTTTGCCCTAATTTTTGCACGGAGAAATGGGTTCATGCGCAGTTTTTTCCAGAAGACCGTCGTGGATTGGAGCCCTCTTTCTTCCACTGCATTTGAATCAAAATATTTTGTGAAGGATGCGGAAGATTTGTTTTATAGCTCCTATAATCGCTGTCATGTTGTTTGATGTACTGATTTGTTCGTTGTCTCTCTTTGTTTGATTACAAAGCCCCTCCACCTTGGGCCGGAGCTATGGCTGGCACTATTTACGAATAATAAATAAATGAATTAATACTTTGTTTTTGTTGACAAAGTTGGCATACCGAGCTGGTCGTGGATGTACTGAAGGCGTTTGTAGCGGTGGTCTTGGGCTGACTTTCTGCTTTCAACAATTGGAAAAATAAAGATGTTCTGAATTTTCAAACATCCCCTGCTGTTTAACGGTTGCCACACGTGTAAGGAATAGGAAGCGAGGTCTGCTAAATTCTTGCTTATCTTCGGCGCATTCTCAGGCTACAAAAAATGTTTCTTATATTTTTTTTTGTCTAAGTTCTGCCTCGGTAAAGTCGTAACACCACACCGGGGCGGAGAGCTCTCTCACGACTGAAACGTCTTGGAGCGAGAGGTTTTCCAGGGCACATGCTTATCAGTGCGTGTGAATAGATGATACTCTGGGCGAAGGGGAATGCTAAATCTGCGAGCGTGAACCAGAAAGGTTTGTATTCCTAACGTGCACTAGTAGACGAATAATTTAAAGAACGTCGCGTAGCGTTACACGGCGCATAAGTTGTTTTTTGCGACGCCCTTGAAACTGAGACTTCAGTAATCTGTTGCGCAGAAAAAGAAACAAAACAAAGGCAGAGAATGTTGTTGTACCAGCCGCTATCAGTGCTGGAACATTGATGGACAGAAGTTTGTCGCCTCTGCATACCACTGTATTGCATCGGCACCAAGACTAGCTTGCGAAAGAGCTGATCGAAGCGATTCTTATCAAAAAGAAAGTTACATGCTGAATGGTACGGCAAAACAGCGCTGACGGACGGGAGGGAAGAAGAAGAGACAGACACATGCGCGGAGCTAAAAACCCGTCCATCAGCGCTGTTTTGCCGTACCATTCAACATGAACGAACCAGCCCGACACAGCCGTCTCCTTAAAGTTACATGCGCGCAGGAGTCAGCTTCTGGTCTCTCTATCAGAGAGAGAAGTGTGTTGATTAGATAGCACATGACCGTTGATTTGAGTCTTTAACTTCGGAGTGCACAAGTCTGTGTTTTATGTTATTTTGTTTTGGATTATGTGCCGTCTCTTCATAACACTTCTCTTTTGTGTTTTGCACGTACCGGATGTTGCGTATTCGTACATCAGATTGTGCGGTTAATATATTAGTCACTTTAGAACCAGCACTCGCCTTTGATTTAATGTTCACATCCCTTGCTGCTTTTCCATGCTGTGTGGCGCATTACTTAACACCCTGATCTCATTTTTCTTTCGTTGGTTAAAAAAAGAAAGCGGCGTTAGACTGCTGGAAGAGGCGTTTATTTTTTGCTTGTTTTCGTTCAGTTACGCAAATAATAGACCGGTGATTCCTAGATAAATAAGGACGAACAGTAGCGAACCTCGTTACGCCCATAGGAGTCGTTGTGAATGCGAAGGCGGCAACTTTGTTATAGAAGTTGTTTAAAGCTCGGCAGTGAATAAACAGGCTATTGTGGACGACTCTGACGTCAAAGCCCCCTGTTTTTTGCAGCTCACTAAAGAGACTGAAGCTTCAGAAGCGTAATCAGTATGCGACACCGTGAACTAGACCGCCGGGACTTCCACGAAGGGAATGTTTTGAGAATAATACACTCTTGCACAAGGGAGAGGGACCGACGCGGCACGTGAAAAGCGGCGCTGTCTTCAGAGCTAATAAGCCGCACCGGCGTAAAAACCAAAGTGTTTACCTTTGGATAGCAAATGAGCCCTTTCTCTTTTATGCTGATCTACTCTCTCCTCCCTTCTCGCGCGGACAGCAGTTGAACAGCGAGGGCGTCGAAATACAGCACTTGACTGCGATGCGTCCAGCAGGTGGGCAGTTCCGTACAGCATATTTTCTGCAGCGCTTATAGTGTTCTGTTGAGAAGGCCTCAGAAAAGAGTGAACGGGAGGGGTATGTTATCGCTGGAAGGTCGGACCCATGGGAAGAGGTTCAAGCGGGCATTCGCAGAGACCCGAGTTCACGAGACTGGTGGCAGTCGCGACTGCATCTCAGTGTGGAAGCATTTTCCGACACGTGCGAGTCGGTGCGTCCTCTTGACAGCTCTTCTCCTTCCATAGCGCAGCACGCACACCGGCTCAGTTTGGTCTGTCCATTGTATTCAAATGCACCGGCGGGGGATTCCCTAGTCGGCCGAGCGCTTAAGGCGTGGAGGCTGCCAACGGTGCGAGTCCAGTCGGCCGCTCTCGCCGCTTGTCCTCTGGTGTTGCGCCCTTCGCGTCCTCAGCCATGTCCGCCGCGGCCGCCGTCAGCTGGAGCTTCTTCGCGCCTTCGCGCTTTGACGCCGCGCTCCTGTCGTCGCTGCCGTGGTTCAGCGTGCTGCTGTCATGCGCCCTGGTCGCCATGCAGTGCCGCCGGTGGTTCCACGCATGGTGTGTTCTGCGCCCCGTGCCGGGACCCGGCACCGATTGGCTGCCCCCGCTCTTCCTGCTGTCAGTGTACTGGAAGTACAGGAGGCACCTCCGCAACAGTGCCACTTCGGGTAAGGCGGTCTTCTCCGACCCATTAATGGACTCCTTCTGCCCTCTAGTAGGGCGCGCATATTGTGTTCCATATAAAGCGGTGCCATATCTTTCTCGACGGCCCGCTCTGCCCTTTTAGGTCGCCAGGCAGTCAAGCATGTTAGTCCCACTTCGCTTACGACCGTTTTCAGCGTTTATCTGCTGCATCTATCGTTTAGCGTAATGCGATTTTTCTGCACTAGCTGGCCCTGGGGAAGCCACATCAACGGCTTATTAGCCCAGAGTTTACAATTGTTAATAGTGAGTTATTCATATTACCGGTTTCACACTTTCCTGTCAAGAACCCTGAAGTAGTGAAGGAATATATCACCAAGAACCAAGTGCATTTCCTGTAAGCAGAGCTGGCCAGGGGCTGCAATCGCTGAAGAGAGAAGGTTCAATTTTCCCTAGTCCCGAACGAATATAGCTAAAGCTAATGTTTTCTCGACAGTCCTTTTATCACTAGCACGCACATCGCAACTTAGGCTTTTTTACAGTTTCTATCACCCTTTGCTTGATTTGAGTTCTGGGGTTTTTTCGTCCCAAAGCGACGCAGGATATGAGGGACGCCGTAGTGAAGGGCTCCGGAAATTTAGTCCACCTGGGGTTCTTTAACGTGCACTGACATCGCACAGAACACGGGCCTCTAGAATTTCGCATCCATCTAAATTCAGCCGCCGCGGCCGCGTCGAACCCGCGTCTTTCGGGTCAGCAGCCGAGCGCTGTAACCACTGAGCCACCGCGGCGGGTTATCACCCCTTACGATGGGACCCCTGCACGCAGTTCAGTTTCGTACATTTAAGTGAACTCGGTAGCAAACAAAGAATGCCTTTTTATAGATAGAATCTTTAAAACTTGCCTGAGATGCACTTGTTTTTGAGGGCGGTTTTCACGACCATGAGGGTGCAGCTCAATTGATCTTACACGGCGGCGCTACAGTGGACTACTTGTGGGTTCAGCTAGTTATAGAATCGCGCTGGTTTAATAATTTTACAATAAACTCGCGCTTTTTCGCCGATAGTGGCAGGCTCCTGTGAGCCAAACAGTCTCGTTTCTTGACTGTGTAAAGGAATAAACGAGAGATAAGGAAAAGTCACTGTCTGGTGTTTGAAGACAGCTAGTGCTAAACCCAGCGCTAGACGGACGACGTGCCTTGAATAGAATTTCAAATCTATGGTATCGGTGACAATACTGGAAGCGTAATGTTTGGATTAAGCATTACATGCAAGAGCAACCCAGTGACTGTCATGCTGAGTGCGCAGAAACAAGCAACGATAGATTGTCAGTAACCTCACTTGAGGTTTGAAGTGATAAAGCTGGGTAAATTACCTTTTTCACTCGTCAATTTTATGAAAGATGTACTAGTTTAAATACGAACATACTTTTCTATACGTGTTTCTAATGAGGTCGCCTTTATAGGTGGGCTCTTTGTACGGAACAGTTAACTGCACCTTGCGCTCTCAGTGTCTTGGCAAGACACGCAATGAATCTAATGCCGTTATAATACAATTCTATTCGTCCGATTCTGCTCATTTGTTACGATCCGCTCGTGTGCCTGATTCCGGCGGCTGCTAGCTAAAGTTAAGTCGCAAAAAAAAAGGAAACAGCAAGGAGGTTGAATTAGAATGAAATCATTACATCAGCCCTAACTCTCGGCAGATAACGATGCACCATATCACCACACACGCATGCTGTAATAAGGCCTAGAATTAAAGGCGCAGTCAGGCACAAATCTCTTCTTTCTTGAACTGTTTGCCCGTTAGTCATGTGTGTTTAGTGGCGTTAACAAATAGCGCTTCGTATTTGCATAAGCACTTGTAGTCCGAGACAATCTTCTTTTATAAGGTCGGTGACTGATGTCAACTGCACGGTCATGAACCTGCTAGCGTTACGCTACAGCGTGGAAGGTTACTATCCTGGTTTTCAGTGCCAATTTCACTGGCCCCAGAAATTTCACAGAAGGACAATTAATAGCTCCTCTCTCTGGTTATAGTGGAAAAATTAATTTAGCAGCCTTCATATTATATATATATATATATATATATATATATATATATATATATATATATATATATATATATATATATATATATATATATATATATATATATATATATATATATATATATATATATATATTTGCAGCGAGACTCTGACAACGATGTCTGAATGTGCTGGCGAACGATTTACTTGACGGAGCATAGAGCGTGGTTCCGCTCGCACCGATCCTTCTTAGATTCGTCCTCTTGAGACTTCCGAGAATTGTCTCGGTATTACAATCAGACGAGTCAGTCTCGTTCTCGGTGTAATAAAGAGTAATCAGCCACCGGTCCTCCTGGTAGAAAGCAGTTTA
Source organism: Amblyomma mixtum (assembly GCF_055824585.1). Lineage (NCBI taxonomy): Eukaryota > Metazoa > Arthropoda > Arachnida > Ixodida > Ixodidae > Amblyomma > Amblyomma mixtum. Next base: position 109,185,264 of record NC_143017.1, on the reverse strand, counting down.
TTTTTTTTCGTAACCATGTACAGTCTTTGTCAAAAGTTTAGAGCTCAGGGGGGTTTGCTTCTAAGCCTCGCAGTGGGACTCCTGTAACATTAGTGGTAGTCCTACCCATTGGAGGAGGTAGGACCAGAAATATTCTTACCTTCAGCAAATTTGGAGCGCTGGAGATGCATTACGAACCAGACAGTGTGCTTCAGAAGCAAATCCCCTGGGCTCCAAACTTTTGACAAAGGCTGTACCAACTGGGCCAACAAACTCCGCCGCCGCCGCCGCAGCATGGCGTCAGTTTTTTCGTGCAAATCGCCAGTATAACAAGTGGCAAGAGCACACACAGTACAGGGGTACCAACAATCACACCAACTTATGTGAGCGGCACTGGAGGTGCAAGATATGTGAAAGTGTTCTATAAGTTCTAGAAGTTCTATAAAATTACTATAGAAAGCTTACATATTCACATAACCATTCTTTACCGAGTTCATTAGAACGAAGGAGGTAAGGACACTAACCTTATTTTTTCTCCTTTCAACGTTTGCAAATTCAGGCATTAAAGCCGAGCTGTATGCGTGTGCATAGACAAACAAAAGAAGAGGCGAATACTTTAGATTCGGTGTCTAAAGACATAGAAGACGCAGAAGTAATATAGTCAAATATCTTTAAATGCAATCTTTGTGACAGTGGATGTTTTAATTCTGTCAAAAACAATGCAATACTGGTTTTATCTGATGTTTTTTTGTTCGTAACAACGAAATCTTTACCGATGCAATCGTGAAAATATCTGCAACAGTCATTAATTATGATATAAGTAGTAAAACATACTTTAGCACACTCTTGATGTTGACTCTCCACAACAACAACAAAAAAAGCCTTAATCTGGAAATCTGTCGTTAAATCCTAACGAGCTACAGAAAATGACATGCCAGAAGAGCATCAGAAAGAATCTGCAAGCTAAAGCAAGCATAATCGTAAGCAGTTTTTTTTTTTGGCCCGTATGTTATATGTGTGGCTTTACGCTACAGCTAGCAGCGCCTATTACACAGCTAAAAAGGCGGCGTGCTGCACTTTAAGCCTCTTACTCGTGCTCTTGAGACCTCCAAGCATTGTCTCGGTAATACAGTCAGGAGAGACAGTCTCGTTCGCGTTGTAATTATCAGCCGCCGCTCTTCCTGGTTGGAGGTAGTTTTCTGTAATGTGGTTCCATCTCGCTGCACCCCTCTACCATGCCCCTTCATTTGTTCCGATCCTCCCGCCATGATTTCGACGGCACCACGATGATTTCGGACTGAAGGAATAAGTACACATGCTAGGTAATCTCGAATACAAAACACAACTAAAAGTAATCGACGCAGCTAGACGGCAGTGAATGGCCTGGCCTCTTGCCGTATGCTCTTTATTTTCCCAACAATTTCACTCCATTCGGTCACTGAGTTGCGAGAACTGGAGAGTGTTAATTCTCTACTCGACGACATGTAGGACTTCCAATCTAACTATTCCATGCATTTGTGGGCTTGGTCACATTGCCAGGGTGTCACAGCTTTTGAGAGACTGTCTTGTCCGCACCATTGCCTCTACATCATGATTACGAAGCCCGCAGTGTCTGAGGAATGAAGACTTTTGAGCTCCTTTGCAGGCGTGCTCGGGTGTTCCTCTAGCGCGTAACCTCCGTTTGAATGATATGGACGCCTAACGCACCGTGGCAAGGAGGGAAGCGGGAGGACGTGGGTGAAATGGTTTTTTTTAAATGCGTCGCGCACGTCGAAACAGAGCACGGACCGCACAGAACAGTATGTGGGAACTGTGTTTTTAGAAATGCAAAACCAAATGAGTTTGGTGGATTTGTTATGTGTGCAGTCGTTCACAGGGTTATAAACAAGGTATCCAGGATGTACGAAGGCAAGACGTTCAAGGTTTACATAGGAATGAGCCCCGTGGTTGTTCTACACACACCGGAGGCAGTTGAGGTAAGCATGGGAGCCAGTAATCAATACAATTTTTTTTTGCCAATTCATAGAACGTCAGAATGAAATGGACAGCATAACGCTAATTCGGAAAGTTTAGAAACATGCGTTGAGTGTGCATACCACTCGAAATATGATTAATTTCTTTGTTTGTAAGAGCTGCGTAACGGGAGTACTGGAGCATGAACACCAGAAGCACCTGAACTGCTTTCGCTGATATCTGTTTCGCTATGCATCGACTTGCACGCAACTCATTACCAAGCCTCAGCCCTATTTTGTGCTAACATTAGTGGTAGTAAATGAAAATTCATGCGTTGACGGAGCACCGCTGTCAGTCAAACAGACCGGAGCTTAGCTCCAGCTGCACGTGTCTATTCAATTTCATTCTTCCGCGCGCTGTCTAGGTTTTGTTGTCTACAAAGGAAAACACAGGAAAGCCAAACTCGTACTCTTTCCTCAAGTCCTGGTTGGGTCCGAAAAACTTGCTAACAAGGTGAGTAACCCTCCTACTGTCACTTTGCCTTAGAAGCAACAATGCTAAAGTCGCACCTCATTCGAAACTTTCTGCAGTTTGCATGATTCCATGCCTTGTACCGACCATCGACCTAAGTTGTCCCTGTGCAGCCTATCTTCACTGCACCCTCTGGACGACATATTGTCAGGACAGTCAGACCAGAACACTTTACTGGTTTGCGGTAAAACGATTCTACGCTACAGGCGTTCCTCCTGCGCTTTACAGAGTTGCCTCCATGAGCGCTTTCACGTTGGTACGCATTAAATATATTCATATAAAGCGCCTGATGAGTGCATACCGCATCAAAAAACGTTGGCTCAGCAATGGAAAAAGCAGAGAGTAGGAAAAGAAATGACAAATTATTCGTGGTATCTGCCCAATTAATCCGTCTTTCTTTTTACCTCGTTTGAGTGAGTGAGGGATTGCACTTTTTTTGATCAAGAAATTCTCAATCCCAGTGCAGGGCGTCAATATGGTACTGCATGCAGCAGCGGGGATTAGTTTTAGCGTAACAGATTGTTTCGCGTAGTTCCGTAAAAACAAATATCTCATTTCCTCTGCGAAACAAGGGCCAAGAAAGACGACAATGAAGCAGCCAATTATCGCTGGAAGGTTTTGCACAGATATGCTGAACGTGCAGCTTAACGATGAGGAGACTGTGTGGTGGGTGCTGCTTTCTGATTTTTGGGCATGTGCCCGTTTCCAGCATTGACGTGGACTGTACAGGTGTACCTTTATAATAAGGGAGTCATTACTCATTGACATTCGCCCAATTTCATACTGCTACAAAGGAATGTCTTACGGCTACAAAGGAAAGCTCCCCCCCCCCCCCCCCCCCCCCCCCTGGACCAGGACGAATTTTTCTTTAACTGCGAAGTTTCTGACAAAGCTGTTTAGCTTTCCTTTGTAGCTGTATGGCTGCGCTTGGGTAGATGTCAATGAGTAATTATTCCCTTATTACAAATCTACTCCACCTTGGGGGAGTACCCTGAACATTTGACCAACAGGTGTACATTTAGCTCAGCAGAAGTACGAAAGAGCCTGGACTGAATAGTTAAAGCAAAAAGGAGCATTTCATAACTTCCCAGAAAAATTTTGACAATCACCGTTCCGAAACCGGATGATGTAGGCGAATTGCAATAAGAGGATCCACCCAATCTCAATGTAATGTAATTAATGCAAATGGGGATATATGTTTGCTGAGAGGATGAGATATGTTCTCTCTTCATTGTATAGACACGGCCTACAGGGAGTACCGCTTGCATCTCACACAGTTTAAAGTGTGCCGCCGATGCGAAAGGTTTAAAAAAATCAGCGAACAATGGCCGCACTTGCTTTAAGGCCAAGCACTCGACCTCTTAAGCGCCTCAGACGCTGCAGAACCCTGCGTTTTTGAGGCAGTAAGGGACCCATTATCTTTTTTGTTGTGTTGGGCGGCGAAGTTCTGGCTAGACTATTTCGGTTCCCCTACACCGGCTGACAGTAACAGTGGCAATGCGCGCAGTTAACCCGTAAACTTTTGTAATGGGCAACAAATCGCGATGACTCAAATAGCGATGTAATTCACCGAACATTGACTTGTCTTAGTTTCCGCGGATCGCCAACGTTCCTTGTTTACGAAGCTAGCTATGGGCAGACTATTTGTTTTTGCCTTTCTCGTTCTGCTATTTTTTGGCGTCTAGACATCAAATAAGCTTGAGGGATTTCGAGCCAAAGGCCTGCTATTGCTGAAACTATTTCATATCTACCTCCGCTTCTTACCGAGCCGGGCGGTATGCAGTTTCACCAGATGGAAGGAACGCTTCGGTTTTCTGAAGTGTTATTTTTGGTCAGTTGAGCCACACATACAAAAAAAAAAGTTTATTCGATGTTGGCTGTGAACGGCACTTTACCATGAGGCTTGGAATTGACCATTGCAGCAAAGGGGAGCCATGGAAAGCAAAAGCAAGGCTGTTTAAGTCTGCCTTCACCTCAGAACATTTGGAAACCTGCATGGGAGTGTTCAATGAAAACGGCGCCATATTTGAGAAACGCATCGAGGAGATGGCTGCAAACTCGCCCGACAAACCGATTGTGTGCTACAACAACATCCAGAAATGTGTCCTCGACATCATCGGCCGTAAGTAAAGCGACATTTTGCATTTCCTACTTAAATCATAGTACAGTAGGTATTGTATGGCATGGTATAGCATGATATGGCATGGTATGTTGTGATATGGTACGGTAGGTATCGTGTAGTGTGGTGGTGTGGTACGGTATGGTACTGTATGGTACGGTATGTGAGGTTTAAACCCGAAAGCCGCAAATGGGCTATGAGAGACACCGTAGCGGAGCGCTCCTGATTTATTTTGACCACACGGGCATTTTTAACGTAACTAACATCACACAGCACAGGGGAATTTTCGTATTTCGCATTCGTCGGAATGAGGCCTCTTTCGATCGGGATTCGATCCTGCTACCTTGGGATAAACAGCCGAACGCCTTAGTCACTCAGCTTACATTACGTGATATTCTATGCAGCTAGAGCTGACCATGCTGGATAGTCAAATAGCCTCTCAAAACATCTTACTTGCTGATACAAAGGCAACAAAGGTGTATTCTAATGACCTTCAATGACTTTACAGTTGCACGTTGGGAAGTTATTCCAGCGCGATTCGTTATCTCTTTCCCTTCTCTTGCTTAAACAAGTACACGTCACCTCTGTGTACAGCCGCCTTGGACTGACAAGTCATACTTTTGCGGAGTTTTAAAGTGTTAGTCAACAACATTGCGTAGCAAATTTCAAGTCAGAGCTCGTGGCTATACGATCAGGAATACTCGTTCAACCAACGCTGATTCTGTAAAATACCGCTATATTATTTCTGCGGTGGCCACTTCAGTTTTATTTACATCTTTACTGCCAATGTCTGTCTGACAGAAGCTAATGTGGATTTATGCGATATGATGCATAGGCGCAAAATCTGACATTCATAGCGTGTCTCGGCGACTGAGGGTGCTCAAGAGTTCTTCCTGGCGAAGCGTGGTCAAAAGTACGCCAGTGTGATTTCCCACACGGGCATCGTTTTTGGAGGGCTGCGAGAATCACTGCTTTCACCGATACTGTTTAGCTGCGACGCAAACCGTAAAGTGCACTTCGCGCGTGAGCTTGCTTTGACTTCAAAACTGTCCACTCTACTGAAGAAAATATATGTAGGAATACAAAAGACGAACACTGAACACGCACGACGGTGCGGGCGTTGAGTGTAAGGTAACGCCGCAATTGTAAGCCTTAATACAATGGAGAACTAACTATAGCGCCGCAACGTGTAATGCTGAACTGTCCACTACTTCCTTTTAGTATTTCGCTGCAGGTGGAAGCGGTCAGAACGCCTCAGTTACTTAACTCATTTCTGGAAAGACTCTGGGAACGACATGGTTTATCCAAGCCGGAGTCGGGCACATTTATTGACGAAATTAAATACCGGATGTTATTTTTTCTACATTTACTTTCTTTGCCACGTACTTTCGGTTTTGCTGATCACAAAAGTGAATGAGGGAATTCATATGAATGCGCATAGCTCATCGCCTTTGCAGGATCGCAGGAAATTAGTAGCGGTTTTGTCTTCGCTTGGTGTATGTAGCTTGAATACTTTTTCCGCTAATCGTTACGACCGCACTCGCAAGCCTTTTCTCCTTTATCTTATCTTCTTGGGATAGACTGCAACATCTTGTTTTATTCCAGGCGCTATGATGGGCATTCACTTGAGGCTGCAGAACGGAGAGAGGCCCGAGTACGCCCGCTGGTTCAACTAGTGAGTACGCCTGGCGCAGTTTGCTGCTTTTACAAGTTTTTACGCCCTCTCTGATTACGAGGGCGACAGCGACCTCGAAAATCCGGACTTGTCAGCTTTAACATATTTCCTGCACTGAGTTTGAAAATGAGGCGTAAAACTTGCAAATTTTTCGATAAATGAGAGGCAAGAAATGTCTTTTGACAAGATCGACTTGCATTAACGCCTCTTTTTGGGCTAGTTGGTGCACACTTGAATTGGTGAAAAATAAATAAAATATATCGCCAAACCATGCAAACCACAAGAAGGAACGAAGACGAAACACAGGCGCGATACACCTAGCACCTGTTTTTCGCCTTCATTCTTTCTTGTCGTTTTCATAGTTTGCTGCTATTTCTTTTTCACCAAGATCGACTTGCCTTAATACCTAATTGCACCGTTCTGTGGAAAAGCTGGAGTTCTATCAGCCCCTAGTGACAGTTTTCGGGCTTCGTTTGCCCGACAATCTGAGTGTTGGTGCACTATGAGCGCTACACTGGATCCATCGCGGCAATAACGTGAAAGCCGGCCGTCTTGGCTACCACACGAGCCGCTGTTATTAAGCACACTATAGTTATTATAGCCGCTGCCCACTACCGCCATCCGCGGCAAACTTCGAGCCGCTGAGAGGCGCTGATCAGGGATTTTGCTTCTGTATGCGCATTCATCCCTACAGTACACACTGACCTCATTCATCACTTTTTATTGCCTTGAAACTACAGCGGCAGCCGGGGTGAATTCTCCCACACGACATTTAACCTCATGTTTATGCTATGTAGTGTGCACCGAGCTCTATACTAAATAACTTCTAAGCAACGAATATTTTTTTTAGACAGATTCTTTTCTATCATAATTGTTCCATCCTGCACAGAAGGCGAGTAACTGTCGTGAGTGGCGTGAGGAAGCCAGCATCTCGCTATTGTGGTTGCAAGACGATCTAATCGCGGTAGACACACGGCTTTTTCGCTAGGGCACAAGTGTAAAGAGACTGGCGGGAAATGCAGAGGTCTAGTCTTCTCGCCGATAAGTTCAACTTATGCTGCCATACAAACGTTATCACAGTCAGAAAGAACCAAAGAATCAATTTTTACTGCGAAAAATAATTGGGTTGAGTTGTCCTCAATGTACATTTGAAGACACAGCGCTTTTATTGACGATATCTTTTGTTTGGTTCAATTGAAAGCTCCTTGTTCTAATAAGCGAGTTCCTGGCTTAGGGGCTGAAAATCATGGTAGAACACTTAAAAAAACATGACTTTTTTTTTTTTACATTGGAATGCCGCTGCCCGTGGTAGCCAGCATCTGCATGCCCTCACATTATAAACGAGGCTAGTCCACCGCCTAAGCAGAGTGCAGTGGCAATACATGGTGGCACTAATGAGAGCAATGTTAACTCAGATGCCTAGATTTTATGAAAAGAGCAGTTTAATGCATTAAGGCGGTTCTAAAAACACTTTCAGTAAAATATGACAGCTGGTATCAAGCATTCATAACAACAAGCATTTTTTGCCGGTGGCAATGCTTTCATTGACAACGTGACTGTCAGTATAGTAGGTCTCTGCATTTTCAAAAGAAGAAAAACAATGAGACATCTGCAATATCTTTCACTGACAGTAACCGCCCGTATGTCTCAGCCCTATTCACTGAGTAGTATAACCATTTCATGCGGCTAAATGGATAGCTGCGAAGTTGTAATGCAGCTTGACGCTACCTTGGGCTCTAATCTGACTTTATTTGTCAAGTTAAAATATGAATTCCCACTAAAATCACGTGTTTTTCCTTCGTCATCCCAAGGAAAAATCTACAAGAAAACGCCGACATTTTTATACTTGTCTCCGACAGTAGACTGTCCTTTTAATATATGCGTTTGATTTGATCACGACCTCACAGATATGACTGACCACAGAAGCCTTTTTTTTTTCATTTCATGTTACCACTTTCTCACGAAGCCTGACGTTCCTGATCACCGTGCGGTATTTCCGGCCCTGGTTGTGGATACAGGCCGTTTACGACATGACCAAAGAGGGAAAAGTATGGAAGAACATAGTGCGAAATCTCGAGAAAACACACCTTGCGGTAAGTGGCTCAGGCAATGCTTTTCTCCTTTCAGTTAGCACAGAACATGTTGGATTGGAACGGAGGGCGTCTGTGGCTGCGGCATTTCTTGTTCTGCCCTCCTCGTAGAACCGGTTAGGGGAATTCCAAAAAAACTTCTTGTCTCGGATAACCATTTACCTTAAATTATTTATTCTTATTTACTCCTTCGTCCTATTTTCACATAAAGTTTCTGCATCTCGCGAGCCACCCGCAGTTCACTATATTATGAACCCATTCTCTCATAAACATCTTCTCCATTAGATCCTTCTTCACACTGTCCTGTCACCCCTTCCTAGGTCGTCCTCTAGACCTCTTCCTACCAACTTGACACATCATTTTCTTTTCAGTGCATTCATTGTACTTTCTGTTTACATCACTAAGCCATTGAAGACTTCGTTTTGTAATTTCAAGATCTCTGACTTTGACCTTGCCTCGTATGTAGTCGTTCCTGACTCAGTCGTTTCTTGTCACTACACATATCCTTTGCATGTTCATTTCTAGTTAAAAAAAATTTTCGTTGCCAGGTAGCTGAAGTCTAGATGTTAAAATGTACAGTGTTGCAAACACGATTCTCGCTTAGTGGGAACGTTTTTCTTCATATTGCGTCGTGACAAATAAGAGGGAACTGATAGGCGAGGTGTTTTTTTCCCTGAGACAGAGACTGCGATGGCAGCGCCTTGAAGAGGACGGGGAGGATGAAGTTAATTAAGGAAGAAATTAACAATGCTCTTAGAGTGTACCAAATCTGCCATCTGTGAGGGAGAGAACGGAAAATTCGAAATGGGAAGGATTCGAGTGACAGAACAGCGCGAGGGACGCTTCTCAGTGGCTTGTTCATTCTATCTAGGGTCTCTATTATCAGTGAGATATATCGTCGCGTTCCAGTTCGGTTGCAGATGTGACTAAGGCGCATGAACAAACGAGTGAAGGAAAGGAAAGAGCAACGAAGGCGTGACAAACCATTCAGTGTCGCATTGTGTATAGACTTGTACTCGTGTCTTTTGCTGTGCTGCTGTAAAGCAGCTGTGTTGCATCAGGAGATGTGGCCTATTCAGTATAGGCAGGGGGGCCTTTTGGTAGCTTCACTGGTCGTGAGACTTCCTTCGGTGAGTCACGTAGGAGCAGATTAAGGCTCTACGAGTGGCGCCAACGTCGATTTGAAGGTAGTGTGCTACGTCTCTGTCGTGACAGAACACGAACGGCGCAGGAGGATGAGGGAAGAGATGAGGTGAAGGCAGTCGTAAAGGTAGTGTGAGTTAAGTAATATTTTGTGTGAGGTGAAATATAATTAGCCACATGCAAAGATTAATTTATTATCAGAAACAAAACGCGTACTTTAAGTAATTTTAAGCTCTCCTGCTGCTTTTATGTGTGTTTCGTAAAACGAGGGTGGTTACGCGGAAGCCTCGTGCACATTGTGAGATGGCAGCCGCTATTCAAATAAAGGCTGTACCGTGCAGTCGACGACGTACCACGTCATAGCCGCTCTAAGACAGCTCTCTCATAGCATTACGCAGAGGTTTTTTTATACTGTAAAAAATATTGAAAGACTCTGATGGAGGTTGAAAAAACAAAAAACTGTGTTTGTATCTCGTGCTGCTTCTTATGCTAAACTGTGTTATACGATCTCAAATACACAAATCACTTATCTAGACAACCTAACAAAGTATTTGTCCAATAGTGCGTGCAAACTAACACTAGGAAAGTGTATTTCCTTGGAAAAGAAGATAAGCTCAGGAAAGCACGAGTACAGTCATCGTTGCGGTTGCAGAAAATCTGTGGTCGAAAGAGTTTCCTCGCCTGCGATAGCAGTAGGCGGTATCGTGCGTCACTCGATGAGAATGGTCGTTTTTGTTAATTTTTTGTATCTTGTTTTCTGTTTTGGGGTGCTCGAGGGAGTAAAGCAAGCATGCAGAAACAAAGAAATGTTTCTCCTTTTAAGAACGAGAAGATTGGACTCGCAACTGCTTCGGAATAGAGCGTTTACGTAACACCATTGTTTTTACGCACACGAGGAAAAGGCAAACAAGCGAGGGCGGCGTCGGAGAAAAAGCCACAATTGAGATGTGACTCACGCGTAGACGCAGGCACTTGGAGAGATAAAAGGATTAGTTTTGGAAAGGCGGCTGGGGGAAAATTACGCAGCAAAAAACCGGCACAATAGAAACTGTTTACTTCTGCGGTCAACGTACACAAGAGAGTCACTGTTGCGAATTTATATGGTTACAAAAAAGGAAACCTGTAATACTTCGTCAGTTTACGTAGCTAACCGACAGAAAGCTTACAAGGCAGCTAAGGAAACTGTGTGGGGCTCCTACTCTCAGCATCGCGTACTCTTCTCACAAATACTCAGAAAGCAGAATAATTAAGCTTTATTACCCCATAAAACTCCGTAATTGAGCTGACGTTAACAAAGGCGAGCAAGATTGCTCCCAACGTACGTGGCTTGTGAGTTCCCACTTCAGCGTCAGAAAATTACCACACATTTAGCCAGTTATTTTGGTAGACGTCGGTGCGATTCGTTCACAGATCAACAACATGGGGTCAAACCAAGGCTCAGTCGGCATCCCCCTGACACTCTCACTTGCTGATGCCCTAGTCCTTGCGCATTTTATTTTCGTGCCTTTCCAATAAATCGCCTGATACATATATGGGAGCATAGGTAAACTTGCTCGTTAAAAGTCATTTTCGGCGGAACAGAGATTAATAAAAGTAGGCCTAAATGTCTTTGAAAGCTCTCACATGCACAGATTCGGTGGCTCAGTGGTTATGGTGCTCGGCTGCTGACTCGAAAGACGCGGGTTCGATCCCGGCCGTGGCGGTTGAATTTCTTTGGAGGAGGAATTTAGAGGCCCGTGTACTGTGCGATGTCAGTGCACGTTAAAGAACTCCAGGTGGTCGAAATTTCTGGAGCCCTCCACTACGGCGTCTCTCATAGCCTTAGTCGCTGTGGGACTTTAAACCCCATAAAACCACAGCAATCATTCATTTGTTTGCTTGTCTTAAACTTCCTAGCACGCACTGCGCGACTACGTAATTCTCGTTTTAATTCGCTAGCTCGACCAAGAGGAAGAAGGGAAGGAAGCGTCAGTTCAATGAACAAAGTATGGACAGAGGAATTAACGTCCCAAACGAAGACAAGTACTCTTGCCGAAGCATTGATGAGTTAGCGGGCGATTTTTCGCTCCATTGTTCAAGTTTGAGCCTCAAGAGCCATCTTATTTCTACCATAGATCTCAGTTTAAGGCGGATGTTCCCGCACAACAGATAAAATGTCCAGTTTTATTTTAAGCAAAAAAAATTGACTGGTGATTACACGCCTGGTAATGCAGATAATCAGCGCTAGCTGTAAGACGCGATCACTTTGTAATTCGTTTTGTTCATTCCTGATAACACCCATTCATTTTTGATGGTGATAACCACGGCGTTATGATCCGAGAAGTGATGCCATCGCCGCCATCGATGCCATTGCAATAGAGTAGTATGCCATCGCCGCAGCCGAAGACCCCACGTGCACGCTTTCGCATTTACAGCCCGCAAGAAGTCTTAAGTGCCCTCCACATATTTTTCTTGGCCTGCAGGTTGTCGAGAGGAGGAAGGCGGCGCTACTGAAGAAGCTCGGCGACGACAAGTGCGTCGATGAGCTGGACGATGAGCTCTCTTTCCCGGCTGCTGTAGATTGCGCCTTGAAGAAACACCTCACTTGTCCGTCGTACACATTGCAGGAAATCGAGAAGGACACCACCTCCGTCATGTTCGCTGTGAGTTGGGAAAACCGGAGGCTGTGCTTCGACGCGAGTCGTAATTTGCCAGTTAACGTCGACACTTGGAGTTAACTAATGAGAATGCTGCTCTATGCTGAAACAAGAAGTAGCCCTAAACGCCCAAATACGTAAAGCAATAAAAAGACTTTCAGTCGGAGCTTGCAAGGAAACATCCACAGTAATAGGGACGTTGTGTTGCAGCATACCTTAAACACAAGTTGTGCCATTGGCATTAAAGGGGCACTGAGGAAAACTTAATATGATTTTGGGCCATTGTAAAAATTGATTCTATGGAACTTGCTGACTATTTTGATGGTTACGCATCATCAAAATATGCATTTATTGCACAGGAATTGGACTTAAAAAAGAACCTTTTATTTCGGCAACTCGATTGAAACTCGTGACCGGAAAAGACGACCACCAGCGCATGGAAGGGAATACCTTGTGTAGCCTAGCGTAAGGGATCCACGCTAAAGAAACCGTCTCGACGTCATTGCAGTGTCCTTACAAAAGCCGCCGGTAGTGGCGACACCTACATTCCATCCCTTGCATTTTCTAGGTTACACAAGTTCAGTTTTCACAGAATGTAGCCTCTTAGTATGTCGATGCAGAGCTGCTTCAGTTTGCCCTCAGCGTCCTTACAAGGGCACTGCAGTGGGCACTAACCACTATTTCGCGTCCTTACGCTTACTCTGGCTGCAAAGGAGGTCGCATGCCGGTACACGTGCAAACGATGCGGTTCTCCGGTGCAGGCTGCCGATTCCACGTCCGCAGCGCTGAGCTGGACGCTGTACCTCCTCGGCCTGAACCTGGACAAGCAGGCCAAGCTGCACAAGGAGCTGGACGACGCATTCGGAAGGGGCGCCGACCACGAGTTCACCCTGAGTGACCTCAAGCAGCTGCCTTACCTCGAGTGCTGCATAAAGGTTAGCTCGTCGCACGGTGTCACATTACCAGCTCGTCCTACCTCCTCCAGTACGCTACCAGGACCATCTACAGTGCCTCGTGTACCTCGGCACAGCACTCTTGTGGCGCACGGTGCCAATGCTGGTTGCATGTCTCGTAGCTTAAACTGATTTTTTCTGTATACCCACAGATGCTTGGTTTCTATGCTTACTTATTGCTACCCAATTAAGCTTTGAGACGATCATATTAAGCGGTGGTTGTAATTTGCCTCGTCAACATCAGTTCAACACGTCTTTCTATTCGCCCACAAACCGAGGGGGAACAACGTAAAGGCGTTACGAAGCAGTGCCTAAAACGAAATGCTCTCACGAAAAAGAAAAAAAAGCTAAAGAAAAATGAAAAGCTTTCTTGAAAGTCTTTGTTATTCAGTGTAGTAGTATAGGGTAGACATTTCCGAGCTCTGAAGGTGCAACGAATAAACTGAAGGCACTGTTTTCAAACATATTCGGCAAACAGGCCTCTGCCCTGCAGTGGGTGTAGTCAGGCTGGTGATGACGATGATGCTGTCATAAGCTAGCGCCAATGGAATCGGTTAAAACCCAACAAAGGCCACAGCTGTGCAATGGTTTCCATTTTTTTTTGGCAGCTGTCGAAGTCGCTATTGTGAAAGTCTCAGGATTATGAAATATATCAGTGCCCGCCAGGCTGTCAGGAAATTCCAGAAGTTGTTCTGACAAATCTCCGGGAATTCATTTCTTCAGCGGCTGCGTAGGAAAAATTGGGTGCGACTATAGATTATTGCGACAGCATTTAGATTGTCGTCTTGCAAAGGCTTCTCCGTTACAAAATACCCTGACTGGTCGAGAGGGCAGAGGTATCATCGGTACCCACAAATTTGAAAATCTGAGGACTAGAATGCTTGAATACCTTCAACACTATTATCATATGAGAGCATACTAAGCCGACCAACTCTCTCACCTCAATCCATCCCTAATCCCAGCTAATTCACCGCAATACTCGCACTAATCTTCACTAATCATATCAATCCATCCACTAATCCCTATAATCCAACTTAATCTAATTTTTTGGGGTAGGCCTACTTTTAAGATTTGGGCGTCTTTGGGAAGATTGGAGGGTGCGCCAACTTTCCAATGCTATCGCATTTTCTTCTTGAGGAATGTGGTTAAGGAAGCCATATATTTTACTCATGTGTCAAATGTTTAGGGGAATCCCCCGGGGTGGAGTAGATTTTGTAATAAGGGAGTAGTTACTGACTGACATCCACCCGAGCGCAGCCAAACGGCTACAAAGGAAAGCTATAAAGCTTTCTCAGAAACTTCGCGGTTAAAAAAAAATGAAATGTGTGGAACTTCGCAGAACTTCGCAGAAATTAGCACTTCGCAGTTAAAGAAAAATAAAGGAAACGTGAGGAAATGTGTTATGCAGAAAAATAAAAAAAAAATGACTTTCAAACAACGTTATTCTTGATACGTGAATTTATCCTCTCAGAGGATTACGATATTATATATTTCTCGCATGTCTTGCATTTATTATTTTGCTATGAAAATGCAGTTCGAAGAATATTTACACAAGATGTAAGCCTTTCGGCATCTTTAATAATGGTGTCGCTGTTACACGCAGGAGTCACTTCGTATGTGCCCACCGTTTCCTATGATCGGTCGCGAGCTTGACGAGGAACTCGTCCTCGGTGAGTAGATCGGTAAATTGTTGCATCAAGGCTCCTATAAGTAAGTCCGTAACATTGACAACACCGTGCACTTGGTTTCTACCGACAGATGGCTACACTGTGCCGGCTGGAACGACGTGCATGATAAACATTCACAGCCTACACAGGAACAAGGCGCAGTACGACGACCCGGAGAGCTACGTCCCCGAGCGCTTCCTTCCGGAGAACTGCACTAAGCTGCACCCGTTCAGCTTCATCCCCTTCTCCGCCGGAGTCAGGATCTGCCTGGGTGAGCGGTGCCGTGCGTTGTGAGACCACGAGCGCGGTTCGGGGATAATGTTCTGCAATGTCATTGGTCATCAACAGAGTGTAAAAGGAACAATCCAGAATGGCAACTTTTCAGAGCTATCCTATCTTTCGCGCCTGCTTTTTTTTTTACGTTGTGCAAGGTTTAGTTCACCAGTGTCAGCCTAATTTAGGAATAGGTTTGTTGAATATACAGGGTCTGTTCTGAAAGTAGTAGGACTGGTTTTTTGCTGGGTGAACGGGCGGATGAGAGGCGGTCTGCGCGTGCAGGATCGTTGAAGGGGGATATTGGGAATGCTGGGGAAAATCGGCAGTCGGCTCTCGGCCGTTGAAGAGAGCAGGTCGCTTGTACTGTGCACCCCTGTCGAAACGCCTCGTTACACATAATCATGGAGCGTTTACTGGATCAGCGATACGCAATCAAATT
The DNA here is from genome assembly GCF_055824585.1 of Amblyomma mixtum. Lineage (NCBI taxonomy): Eukaryota > Metazoa > Arthropoda > Arachnida > Ixodida > Ixodidae > Amblyomma > Amblyomma mixtum. Next base: position 109,169,803 of record NC_143017.1, on the reverse strand, counting down.
TTGTGCAAATCTTGGTAAAACGGGCAAAGAGACTCGCGAAATAATTAAGAAGGCCTGCGGTGACGCTGCCATGGGTAGATCAGATGTTCAAAAGAAAACATTCGACAGAAGTCTGTCTGGTTGGGAAATTTAATGTTAGGAGAAGGTAAGTGACGCCAACCAAGTAAAATACAGGAAAAACACACGACGTTTCGGGACCGGCTCGGCCCCTTCTTCACGGTGTGACTACGGGCGAGCGCAGCTTGGCTTTTTAAGCCCCTGTGTGGAGGACCTGCGGGTCAATGGCCGCAGCCCATGGACGTAGGATGAGGGGAGAGTCCCCAGGGAACGATTAACATTCTCTCGTGTTTGCTGTATGTGCCACGACTCGAGTAGAAGCCTCCTGCGTGGGTTAGCTTCCGTTTCCAATACAATGGTGCTGTCGAAGTCAATTGGGTGGTCACACCCTTCACAGTGTTCGGCCACGGCGCTGCGTTGACGATTCATGTGACGGACGTCCGCTTTGTGTTGGTTCATCCTTTCCGCGAAGTTCTTCGTTTCCCCTATGTACGACGCCGGGCAGACGGAACACGGAATTTTGTACACGACGCCCTGGGCCTTTTCTCTGGGCTGCCGGTTTTTTGGGCGGGGGAGAAGGCGACCGATAGTGCTGGTCGGTTTGTGCGTTGTCAGCACCCCTTCTTTTCCGAGAATGCGACCGAGCGTCTCGCTCACGCCTCTCACGTAGGGGATGCAAACACGTTTCCGCTTCTGGCATGCGTCTGAGGAAATAATAGACCGGATTTTGTTTTGCCTTTCTTGTTTCCTGATAATGCGCCGGATGAATGAGCTTGGGTAGCCGTTCTTTTGGAGGTCAGAAATGACTCGGTTCTTCTCCTTCCTTTTATCTTCACTTGAGGAACATATGGAGTCGGCTCTCTTCAGTAATGACGTCACGACAGATGCTTTGTGCGGGATGGGATGGTTCGAATCGAAATGTAGGTACCGTCCTGTGTGGGTTGGCTTCCTGTGCACCGAGGACTGCAGGCCTTTGTCGTGCCTTGTAAGTAGGACATCCAGAAAAGGCAGGCTGCCCTGCTGTTCATGTTCAACAGTAAATTGTATGGCCGGTTCAACTGAATTTAGATGACTCTGGAGGTTTTCTATCTCTGAGGTTTTCACCACACAAAAGCAGTCGTCTACATAACGGAGGAATAACTTTGGCTTGGGATTAAAGGAGGAGAGGGCCCGGCTTTCGACGTCTTCCATGGTTAGGTTAGCCACTGTGACTGAAATTGATGCCCCCATAGCAGTTCCGGTTGTTTGCTTGAAAAATTCTCCGTTGTAGGTGAAAAAGGTACTGCGCAGACAGAGGTCGAGAAGGCGACATACCTCATCGACGTTGAGTGGAGTTCTCTCGTGCAGCGTTTGGTCGTTTTCGAGTGCGCGGCGAGCAACGGACACAGCAAGGGGAACCGGTACGCAGGTAAATAGCGACACCACGTCAAACGAGACTAGGCTTTCGTCTTCCTCCACGGTAAGGTTCGAGACAAGTTGGACGAAATGCCGCGAATTCTGTACATGCGTGGGTGTTCTGCCGGCGAGCGGCGCCAGTACCTTGTGCAGGTAGTCAGAGAGACGTCGCAGAGGAGACAGGGTGAAGTCTACAATTGGCCGAAGGGGGACGCCAGGTTTGTGAGTTTTAGGTAGCCCGTAAAAACCTGGAGCTGAGCCGTTTCTGGAGATGAGGCGGAGGTAAAGCCATTTGAAATCAGGATGCCGCTTGAACATCTCTGCCAGGGTTTTGTTGAGTGTTGCCTGAGTGTTTGAAGTCGGATCCTTGCGAACCTTCTCATACGCCCCACTGCCCAAAAGGGCTGACGCCTTCTCCTCGTAGTCGCGTCGGTCCATCACCACTGTAGAGTTGCCCTTGTCTGCCGGGAGTATGACGATGTCGGTGTCGTCCCTGAGACCGCGTAGGGCTTTTCGTTCCAGTTGAGACAGATTGCTCGGAAATTTGGGGGGTACCTTGGCGATGACACCAATCGCTTTCAGGCGGACCTCTTCCCTGACGTGCGGCTCCAGGTGCTGGATCGCATCTTCAACAGCCGCGACTAGTTTTGGGAGGGCGGGACCAGATGATATGTTGAATCCATGTCCTTTTGCGAGAACAGAGGATTCGGGCGGTGTTAAGCGACGGGAGGAGAGGTTCTTTACAAAGCCAGAGTTATGGGGGTCAGGCTGTTTCTTCTGCCGCTGCTGTAGGGCAAACAACTTCTTGTTTTGACACTCACGATGTTTGTTGGCTGCAGTGGAGGCCGCTTCCATGGCAAAGGCGTCCACCCGCGGGAAGAGCTCAGGCATCCTGTGTTCTAGTTGGCGGCGCGCGAAGAACCGGTCCAGCTCCTTTTTGCGGAGAACGGAATGGCACTCGTGTATCCGCGCACTTAATAACTGTTGCTCCGTTTTGGACACCAGCCGTAGGCCTTCTGCGGTGGTTACAGGGCGCTTTAGGCGAAGGCTCACGGGTATCACATCCTTTTCCTTGCAGGTCTTGTTGAAGTTTAGATGTGTCCGGAAGACAGCAATACTCTTGGAGATGTTGACGTATCGCTTCACTAGCTGCATGGTCTCGATGCCGAAGTCTTGGCGTATAGACTCAAAAGAAAACATTCGACAGAAGTCTGTCTGGTTGGGAAATTTAATGTTAGGAGAAGGTAAGTGACGCCAACCAAGTAAAATACAGGAAAAACACACGACGTTTCGGGACCGGCTCGGCCCCTTCTTCACGGTGTGACTACGGGCGAGCGCAGCTTGGCTTTTTAAGCCCCTGTGTGGAGGACCTGCGGGTCAATGGCCGCAGCCCATGGACGTAGGATGAGGGGAGAGTCCCCAGGGAACGATTAACATTCTCTCGTGTTTGCTGTATGTGCCACGACTCGAGTAGAAGCCTCCTGCGTGGGTTAGCTTCCGTTTCCAATACAATGGTGCTGTCGAAGTCAATTGGGTGGTCACACCCTTCACAGTGTTCGGCCACGGCGCTGCGTTGACGATTCATGTGACGGACGTCCGCTTTGTGTTGGTTCATCCTTTCCGCGAAGTTCTTCGTTTCCCCTATGTACGACGCCGGGCAGACGGAACACGGAATTTTGTACACGACGCCCTGGGCCTTTTCTCTGGGCTGCCGGTTTTTTGGGCGGGGGAGAAGGCGACCGATAGTGCTGGTCGGTTTGTGCGTTGTCAGCACCCCTTCTTTTCCGAGAATGCGACCGAGCGTCTCGCTCACGCCTCTCACGTAGGGGATGCAAACACGTTTCCGCTTCTGGCATGCGTCTGAGGAAATAATAGACCGGATTTTGTTTTGCCTTTCTTGTTTCCTGATAATGCGCCGGATGAATGAGCTTGGGTAGCCGTTCTTTTGGAGGTCAGAAATGACTCGGTTCTTCTCCTTCCTTTTATCTTCACTTGAGGAACATATGGAGTCGGCTCTCTTCAGTAATGACGTCACGACAGATGCTTTGTGCGGGATGGGATGGTTCGAATCGAAATGTAGGTACCGTCCTGTGTGGGTTGGCTTCCTGTGCACCGAGGACTTCAGGCCTTTGTCGTGCCTTGTAAGTAGGACATCCAGAAAAGGCAGGCTGCCCTGCTGTTCATGTTCAACAGTAAATTGTATGGCCGGTTCAACTGAATTTAGATGACTCTGGAGGTTTTCTATCTCTGAGGTTTTCACCACACAAAAGCAGTCGTCTACATAACGGAGGAATAACTTTGGCTTGGGATTAAAGGAGGAGAGGGCCCGGCTTTCGACGTCTTCCATGGTTAGGTTAGCCACTGTGACTGAAATTGATGCCCCCATAGCAGTTCCGGTTGTTTGCTTGAAAAATTCTCCGTTGTAGGTGAAAAAGGTACTGCGCAGACAGAGGTCGAGAAGGCGACATACCTCATCGACGTTGAGTGGAGTTCTCTCGTGCAGCGTTTGGTCGTTTTCGAGTGCGCGGCGAGCAACGGACACAGCAAGGGGAACCGGTACGCAGGTAAATAGCGACACCACGTCAAACGAGACTAGGCTTTCGTCTTCCTCCACGGTAAGGTTCGAGACAAGTTGGACGAAATGCCGCGAATTCTGTACATGCGTGGGTGTTCTGCCGGCGAGCGGCGCCAGTACCTTGTGCAGGTAGTCAGAGAGACGTCGCAGAGGAGACAGGGTGAAGTCTACAATTGGCCGAAGGGGGACGCCAGGTTTGTGAGTTTTAGGTAGCCCGTAAAAACCTGGAGCTGAGCCGTTTCTGGAGATGAGGCGGAGGTAAAGCCATTTGAAATCAGGATGCCGCTTGAACATCTCTGCCAGGGTTTTGTTGAGTGTTGCCTGAGTGTTTGAAGTCGGATCCTTGCGAACCTTCTCATACGCCCCACTGCCCAAAAGGGCTGACGCCTTCTCCTCGTAGTCGCGTCGGTCCATCACCACTGTAGAGTTGCCCTTGTCTGCCGGGAGTATGACGATGTCGGTGTCGTCCCTGAGACCGCGTAGGGCTTTTCGTTCCAGTTGAGACAGATTGCTCGGAAATTTGGGGGGTACCTTGGCGATGACACCAATCGCTTTCAGGCGGACCTCTTCCCTGACGTGCGGCTCCAGGTGCTGGATCGCATCTTCAACAGCCGCGACTAGTTTTGGGAGGGCGGGACCAGATGATATGTTGAATCCATGTCCTTTTGCGAGAACAGAGGATTCGGGCGGTGTTAAGCGACGGGAGGAGAGGTTCTTTACAAAGCCAGAGTTATGGGGGTCAGGCTGTTTCTTCTGCCGCTGCTGTAGGGCAAACAACTTCTTGTTTTGACACTCACGATGTTTGTTGGCTGCAGTGGAGGCCGCTTCCATGGCAAAGGCGTCCACCCGCGGGAAGAGCTCAGGCATCCTGTGTTCTAGTTGGCGGCGCGCGAAGAACCGGTCCAGCTCCTTTTTGCGGAGAACGGAATGGCACTCGTGTATCCGCGCACTTAATAACTGTTGCTCCGTTTTGGACACCAGCCGTAGGCCTTCTGCGGTGGTTACAGGGCGCTTTAGGCGAAGGCTCACGGGTATCACATCCTTTTCCTTGCAGGTCTTGTTGAAGTTTAGATGTGTCCGGAAGACAGCAATACTCTTGGAGATGTTGACGTATCGCTTCACTAGCTGCATGGTCTCGATGCCGAAGTCTTGGCGTATAGACTCAAAAGAAAACATTCGACAGAAGTCTGTCTGGTTGGGAAATTTAATGTTAGGAGAAGGTAAGTGACGCCAACCAAGTAAAATACAGGAAAAACACACGACGTTTCGGGACCGGCTCGGCCCCTTCTTCACGGTGTGACTACGGGCGAGCGCAGCTTGGCTTTTTAAGCCCCTGTGTGGAGGACCTGCGGGTCAATGGCCGCAGCCCATGGACGTAGGATGAGGGGAGAGTCCCCAGGGAACGATTAACATTCTATGGGGGCATCAATTTCAGTCACAGTGGCTAACCTAACCATGGAAGACGTCGAAAGCCGGGCCCTCTCCTCCTTTAATCCCAAGCCAAAGTTATTCCTCCGTTATGTAGACGACTGCTTTTGTGTGGTGAAAACCTCAGAGATAGAAAACCTCCAGAGTCATCTAAATTCAGTTGAACCGGCCATACAATTTACTGTTGAACATGAACAGCAGGGCAGCCTGCCTTTTCTGGATGTCCTACTTACAAGGCACGACAAAGGCCTGCAGTCCTCGGTGCACAGGAAGCCAACCCACACAGGACGGTACCTACATTTCGATTCGAACCATCCCATCCCGCACAAAGCATCTGTCGTGACGTCATTACTGAAGAGAGCCGACTCCATATGTTCCTCAAGTGAAGATAAAAGGAAGGAGAAGAACCGAGTCATTTCTGACCTCCAAAAGAACGGCTACCCAAGCTCATTCATCCGGCGCATTATCAGGAAACAAGAAAGGCAAAACAAAATACGGTCTATTATTTCCTCAGACGCATGCCAGAAGCGGAAAAGTGTTTGCATCCCCTACGTGAGAGGCGTGAGCGAGACGCTCGGTCGCATTCTCGGAAAAGAAGGGGTGCTGACAACGCACAAACCGACCAGCACTATCGGTCGCCTTCTCCCCCGCCCAAAAAACCGGCAGCCCAGAGAAAAGGCCCAGGGCGTCGTGTACAAAATTCCGTGTTCCGTCTGCCCGGCGTCGTACATAGGGGAAACGAAGAACTTCGCGGAAAGGATGAACCAACACAAAGCGGACGTCCGTCACATGAATCGTCAACGCAGCGCCGTGGCCGAACACTGTGAAGGGTGTGACCACCCAATTGACTTCGACAGCACCATTGTATTGGAAACGGAAGCTAACCCACGCAGGAGGCTTCTACTCGAGTCGTGGCACATACAGCAAACACGAGAGAATGTTAATCGTTCCCTGGGGACTCTCCCCTCATCCTACGTCCATGGGCTGCGGCCATTGACCCGCAGGTCCTCCACACAGGGGCTTAAAAAGCCAAGCTGCGCTCGCCCGTAGTCACACCGTGAAGAAGGGGCCGAGCCGGTCCCGAAACGTCGTGTGTTTTTCCTGTATTTTACTTGGTTGGCGTCACTTACCTTCTCCTAACATTAAATTTCCCAACCAGACAGACTTCTGTCGAATGTTTTCTTTTGAGTCTATACGCCAAGACTTCGGCATCGAGACCATGCAGCTAGTGAAGCGATACGTCAACATCTCCAAGAGTATTGCTGTCTTCCGGACACATCTAAACTTCAACAAGACCTGCAAGGAAAAGGATGTGATACCCGTGAGCCTTCGCCTAAAGCGCCCTGTAACCACCGCAGAAGGCCTACGGCTGGTGTCCAAAACGGAGCAACAGTTATTAAGTGCGCGGATACACGAGTGCCATTCCGTTCTCCGCAAAAAGGAGCTGGACCGGTTCTTCGCGCGCCGCCAACTAGAACACAGGATGCCTGAGCTCTTCCCGCGGGTGGACGCCTTTGCCATGGAAGCGGCCTCCACTGCAGCCAACAAACATCGTGAGTGTCAAAACAAGAAGTTGTTTGCCCTACAGCAGCGGCAGAAGAAACAGCCTGACCCCCATAACTCTGGCTTTGTAAAGAACCTCTCCTCCCGTCGCTTAACACCGCCCGAATCCTCTGTTCTCGCAAAAGGACATGGATTCAACATATCATCTGGTCCCGCCCTCCCAAAACTAGTCGCGGCTGTTGAAGATGCGATCCAGCACCTGGAGCCGCACGTCAGGGAAGAGGTCCGCCTGAAAGCGATTGGTGTCATCGCCAAGGTACCCCCCAAATTTCCGAGCAATCTGTCTCAACTGGAACGAAAAGCCCTACGCGGTCTCAGGGACGACACCGACATCGTCATACTCCCGGCAGACAAGGGCAACTCTACAGTGGTGATGGACCGACGCGACTACGAGGAGAAGGCGTCAGCCCTTTTGGGCAGTGGGGCGTATGAGAAGGTTCGCAAGGATCCGACTTCAAACACTCAGGCAACACTCAACAAAACCCTGGCAGAGATGTTCAAGCGGCATCCTGATTTCAAATGGCTTTACCTCCGCCTCATCTCCAGAAACGGCTCAGCTCCAGGTTTTTACGGGCTACCTAAAACTCACAAACCTGGCGTCCCCCTTCGGCCAATTGTAGACTTCACCCTGTCTCCTCTGCGACGTCTCTCTGACTACCTGCACAAGGTACTGGCGCCGCTCGCCGGCAGAACACCCACGCATGTACAGAATTCGCGGCATTTCGTCCAACTTGTCTCGAACCTTACCGTGGAGGAAGACGAAAGCCTAGTCTCGTTTGACGTGGTGTCGCTATTTACCTGCGTACCGGTTCCCCTTGCTGTGTCCGTTGCTCGCCGCGCACTCGAAAACGACCAAACGCTGCACGAGAGAACTCCACTCAACGTCGATGAGGTATGTCGCCTTCTCGGCCTCTGCCTGCGCAGTACCTTTTTCACCTACAACGGAGAATTTTTCAAGCAAACAACCGGAACTGCTATGGGGGCATCAATTTCAGTCACAGTGGCTAACCTAACCATGGAAGACGTCGAAAGCCGGGCCCTCTCCTCCTTTAATCCCAAGCCAAAGTTATTCCTCCGTTATGTAGACGACTGCTTTTGTGTGGTGAAAACCTCAGAGATAGAAAACCTCCAGAGTCATCTAAATTCAGTTGAACCGGCCATACAATTTACTGTTGAACATGAACAGCAGGGCAGCCTGCCTTTTCTGGATGTCCTACTTACAAGGCACGACAAAGGCCTGCAGTCCTCGGTGCACAGGAAGCCAACCCACACAGGACGGTACCTACATTTCGATTCGAACCATCCCATCCCGCACAAAGCATCTGTCGTGACGTCATTACTGAAGAGAGCCGACTCCATATGTTCCTCAAGTGAAGATAAAAGGAAGGAGAAGAACCGAGTCATTTCTGACCTCCAAAAGAACGGCTACCCAAGCTCATTCATCCGGCGCATTATCAGGAAACAAGAAAGGCAAAACAAAATCCGGTCTATTATTTCCTCAGACGCATGCCAGAAGCGGAAACGTGTTTGCATCCCCTACGTGAGAGGCGTGAGCGAGACGCTCGGTCGCATTCTCGGAAAAGAAGGGGTGCTGACAACGCACAAACCGACCAGCACTATCGGTCGCCTTCTCCCCCGCCCAAAAAACCGGCAGCCCAGAGAAAAGGCCCAGGGCGTCGTGTACAAAATTCCGTGTTCCGTCTGCCCGGCGTCGTACATAGGGGAAACGAAGAACTTCGCGGAAAGGATGAACCAACACAAAGCGGACGTCCGTCACATGAATCGTCAACGCAGCGCCGTGGCCGAACACTGTGAAGGGTGTGACCACCCAATTGACTTCGACAGCACCATTGTATTGGAAACGGAAGCTAACCCACGCAGGAGGCTTCTACTCGAGTCGTGGCACATACAGCAAACACGAGAGAATGTTAATCGTTCCCTGGGGACTCTCCCCTCATCCTACGTCCATGGGCTGCGGCCATTGACCCGCAGGTCCTCCACACAGGGGCTTAAAAAGCCAAGCTGCGCTCGCCCGTAGTCACACCGTGAAGAAGGGGCCGAGCCGGTCCCGAAACGTCGTGTGTTTTTCCTGTATTTTACTTGGTTGGCGTCACTTACCTTCTCCTAACAGATCAGATGTTTTTTGGGTAGCACCAGCTGTTCTGAGAAGGTAAGGAAAGAGTGGAAGACGACGACCGCTCCGGATGCCCTTCGACCAGCAGGACCAACGAAAATGTGTAGCGTGTGAAACATTTACTGAACAGTGATCGTAGGATGAGTATCAGAATAATTGCTGATGACATGAGCATTCCTGAAACCCAAGTTTTTGAGAACGTGACAGAAGACATAGGCATGAGGAAAGGGTGCGCGAAGTTGGTGCCGCGAGTGTTGTCAGAGGAGCAGAAGGCCAACCAAAAGCGATCTGCCAAGATCTTCTTCATCATGTGAATGAGGACCCCGATTTTTTGCCCAGCAGAAGGCGGCAACGCTGCCTCAGCTCCCCTACAGCCCCGACTTGGCCCCGCCAGTCTTTTTTTCTATTCCTGAGAATAAAATTGACGCTCAAGGGGAAACATCACGGATCTGTAGAGGCGGTTCAACAGGCCGTGACGAGGGAGCTAAACAGCATTCCGGTCCAGGCGTTCCTGGAGGCGCACGAAAACTAGAAAACTCATTGGCAGCTGCGTGTAGGTGCGGAAGGGTGCTACTTTAAAAATTCTAATCGTTTGTACTATTCTCATGAATAAATTTTATAACAAAAAATGAGTCCTACTACTTTCAGAACTGACCCTGTATGTTGCCAATGTATGTTTTGTTGGTTAATATCACTTGCGGTTTGCTGGTTTCTGCAAGAAGCAGTTGCCGACTATACATTTGTATAGCCACCAAAAGTTTTTCCCGGCTCGTGATGAAAACAGCATCAGGTTTTATTTTCCCATTATATATGGGAAACATGTTCATTTTACTACCGCAAGCGTTCGCATTGGGAAAGCACCGATACATCGCTTTCGTTTGCAGCGCTGCCTAATTGTTTCTAGCACGCTACTGTGGAGGAGTAGGAGGAGGAAGGGGGGGGGGGGTGCTTCAGAAGTAAAAATTAAGTAAAGGCATTGCGACTGCGCAGTGTAGTTTAGATGTGGCCACAGCTAGAAACAGCCGCAAAGTAGGTCGACGACTTGGTGACAAATTTTGTTGAGGGCCGGGAGGACTGGTTTTCGCAGAACGCTTACAAAGCGCGCTTTACAGGAGCAAGCGGATGATCAAATGTGCTCTCAGTGTTTCGATGGTTATGTCTGTAAGTTTCTATGCTAGGTGAAGCGTCGATAGAGATGTGCAGGGCGGGGAGGTTAACCAGGAGAAGGTACTAGTTTGCTTATTGTCCACCGGGGGAAAGATGTGGGGGATATAAAGTGGGACGGGGAAAGGAGATCTAAGTAAAAAATGAAGCAATCAAAGGAAGTAAGGACTTTGCAAACGATAAAGATATAGCCTATCGCGTAGGCGCGACGCGTTTGTGTAAAGGAACAGTGCCTGACGGGGTTTCAGAGCCGACGCCCGCTGTGAACACCGCCCGAGAACCTTCACTTGTGTCAGCGGGCGATGACAATTCGTTGTCAGCATCTGCAAGAGGAGTATGCATCAGCATACTCCTCTGTTCAGGCTCCTCCAGCATACTCAGTCATGTTCAGCCTGCACCTATATGAACACGCGCATTTTTTCTTACTCTGTATGGAAAAGATTGTTTCAGGTTGAGGCGCCGAGAGAAAAAAATTGTTATTTCGGTTTGGTTTGGTTTGGTTTATGGGGTTTGACGTCCCAAAGCGACTCAGGCTATGAGAGTCGCCGTAGTGAAGGGCTCCGGAAATTTCGACCACCTGGGGTTCTTTAACGTGCACTGACATCGCACAGCACACGGGCCTCTAGAATTTCTCCTCCAAAGAAATTCCGCCGCCGCGGCCGGGATCGAACCCGCGTCTTTTGGGTCAGCAGCCGAGCAACATAACCACTGAGCCACCGCGGCGGCTAAATTGCTATTTCCATGCTCTGAACTCCTGCGTCGCAAACGTTAGTCGCCGTTCGTGAGCATTTGTTAAAGCAAGAGTAAGAATCAGTAAGGCATAGTAATTAGGGCGGCGTGCATACCGCATAAACTTGTCTCTTAACCACAGTTAGGCTTATCAGTGGCAACGAAAATTTTTCACTCCTTTAATATACGTCTTCGTTTTAACTACATCTCCATCCGAAAAGGCTTTTGGATGGATTACACACTCATGTTCTTAGCTTTATTTCTGCTATGACAATGTTCGTTCACACAATTCTTTCTAAACAATCTCCTTTCCTCAACAGGACAGAGATTTGTACTGGCGGAAACGAAGGTTTTGTTGGCAAAGCTCCTCTCCAAATACACTGTGGAGTCAACGCAGCCGCTCGATGAGGTCGACACCGCCTACGAAGTTGTTCTTAAGGCGAAAGGAGGACTTCGTGTCTGGTTCAGGAAACGCACGGAGTCCTTGTGATCACTACGACAGCAAGTCAAGTCGCCGCACTGGGAGCATGGACAGCCACCATGGCGTCTCCAACGATTCCACTGTTGTCCCTCCATAGGCATCAGAAGCAGTTAAACGTGCTACTGCGTGGGGCAAAGTTAAATGACACAACACTAGCGTTTGACAGTTCTCACTGATAAAAAAATCAGTGGCACTTCTCTATTCAGGCTGTAACATGCAGGACGGAAAGTGCACTTAATGAAATGCGTTAGTGAGTGGTATTGTGCTTATTTCATTTCAAATGTAATTGGGATTTAGGAACAGTTCTGCGCGATTTTCGTTAAGCAACCTTGTGCTCATAATGAGTGATATCTCTTTTGTTCAGTGTTTTTCCAGTTCATGTAGCATTAATCGATTGAGGGTACGAATCCGCATCTGTCACCCTCAGCAGGGAGTCTTTGAAATGGAAAGTGAAGTGAAGCGGCACTAAACAATGGCCAAGCCTTAGTAATTACATTTGCTAAAGTGTCAAAGTATAAGCACATTTTTCAGTGTGAATCATGGACACCTGGACAACTCTGCGAGCATCGTTTCCATGTTATTCTGTGAATTCAGCTTTCGTCTAATCGCCTTCTAGGGTGCTATCTAACACATCACTGGCTATGGATTTCGCGTAATCCCCCAAGGCATAATATGTTTGTGGGCTGTTTTTCGAGTGAACGCATGAGTATAATTAAATCTTGTTTGAAATGTTCTGCGCTGACGACGTTCCCAGCTACTCCACGCCTATTCAAGGATAAAAAATAGCACGAGCTGAAATTCTTAAAGATGTTTAAGAAAACTGTTGGCATGCCTTCAGCAATGAAGAACTGAGCAGCCCCTCGTGCAATATATCTGCAGTTATATAAAAGTCCATTAATTTCATTGCCTGTGATCTTGACCACGTGAACAGCACAGATGACATAACGATGTCAATCGAAGGGAAACAAATTGCGCATGCAATTAAAAAATGGTCATGGACAATGCGACAGGATGCACATCCTAAGCGAACAAAAGCAGGATACACATGTGCATGATTACGCAGAGAGAGAGAGCAAGTGCAAGACAATGATACTGTAGCGCCACCACATTGAGTCGCGTTTGGAAAAGCAGAGGAGTTGCCAGGAACGCGCCGTGTGGAACGTTGAAGGCACAGCGGCAGAGCGGATGTGTTGTTCGCTGGCCGGCCCCTCATCGGATTTGAAGCCGTCTACAATACACATGGGGCCTCGTCTAGCACCCACAATACACATAAACGGAAGCACATTAATACGAAACCAGGAATCAGTATTTGTACGCAATATGAATGGGAATTTAAAAAGTTATTGAAGCCCACAGTGCCTTCACCTGGCATTGGTAGTCGTTCACCGATCCGAGCAGTTTTCAGTTGTGTGTGGGCACATGTCTAAGCACTTGGGTACTAACCTAAGAACATAACTGTGCGGCTAATAGTTTAAATTTATTATTGCAAACACTGCGAGCCATAGCTTGAGCAAAGCAGGATGGGTGTTATCATTAAATAAAAGAAATCAATAAAACAAGACACCATAACACACCACTAAAATACTAGGAGCCATAACACAAATCTTCCAGCTCCTTCACAAAGTGCTTTGATTCAACTACATTTGAAGAAAGAGAGTTCCTATCCGCCGCAGTCATCGGGAAAAGGCTGTACTTTACATTTCTACAGGAAAAAACTTTGGCTACGGTGACCATTTTTAATTTCATAGCATTTTTGTTGCTCTTTGTGATTCGTACAAGTGATCACCCCGCATTCCCTATATGTCGTTGACCCAAGCCCTTCAGTGACGAGGACGTGGGCCAATCGGAAAGAGAAAAGGAAGAGAGAAAGAAGAAAAGAAAATGGAATGTAACCCAAGTGGGGAATCTCAAGTGAACGAGATCGAACAATTTTTTCTTCATGCGCGCTGGATTTCTTCTAAACGCTTACTTAAGAAAAAAAAAAGTTTCTTCATGGCCAGGATCGAAGGCGGGAATAAGTCCCTTACACCTAAATGTCAAGTTACGAGAACATGGTAAGCAGCGTCAAGGCAGAATCAATGTGTCGACTGGGCAAAAAATGAAGCCAGCGCCCGTAGCAGTTCCCCCGCCTTCCTCCTACGGGGAAACAATGGGCGCTTGTTAAAAACCCAGCGCTGTGGCGGAGGGGCGGAAAAACAGTCGCTCTCCAGGAGGGGAAGGAAGAGGGGAGGGCGAAATTGCGCATTTTTTCCACACCATTTAGCGCCTGGCCCCACGTGCCTCAGTTAATGACGTCATTATGGATTGCTCCGTCTGTTACAGCTCTATTATTGTGTTCATGGGCACGGGAAGAGCCTGTTTTTCACTGCCTCCCGATTCGGGTGCGCTTGAAAAATGCCCCATAGTTGAGAAGAGCAGCTCACTGGTGCCTTTCAAATGGAAAATACACAACTGATGCATGTTGTAGCACCACGTATGGACCTCAGTTTTGCAGGTTAATGAAAGAAATATTTTAGAATCGTAGTAACGAAAACGTAGTGGGCGAAGCCAAAACGGTAGTGAAGCATTAGAGACGGAAAACGAGCAGTGTGGAGTGAGAACAAAGGCGCGCCGAGGATACTCTATATGTAGCTGCAATTAGAAGGAAGAAGCCTACTTGGGCAGGGCATGATAGGGGATAGATAACTGGCGGTTTTCTAGAGGTAAACATGAGGGGTGCTTTATAGATTTTATCTTTGATGTATTTTACTTTGTACTCTGTGACAAAGTGCATAATTTTAACCCTTCCCCGACGGCGCGGCTGAGGTGTCTAACGATAAGTGAGACAGTTACTGCACCTTTCATTTCCGCAAAGCCGAGAAATGGAAATGAAAATTGGCATTGGACAAAGGTAAGGCGCAATTACTCTCGGTGTGCTTTTTACCTTTGCTGCGAGAGAAGGGGAAATTTGGTTTTAGTTAAGGGAAGGCGCTAACTGTAACGCCAACGTTGTCCCGACGTTGTAGCCCTCCTTGCATCACCAGCGACGGCGTGGCCAAATGAACGTTCTCAGCTGCAAAGAAATTTACATGCGCCTTCGATAGCACCAGTGGGAAATCCAGTGAAAGTTGGCTGTGTTTGTTTGAGGGACTTGGGTGCATGTGAAGGATGGTGGTGTACCTTCTCACTGTGTACAACTTGAAAGGTGAGGTCAAAGCGTCCTGCAAGGAGGAGTGGAAGCATGGGTGTTATAAAGAGTAAAGCTACCAGTACAATGAGTACGCATTACTGCAGAGAGCATAACCGAGCACTCAGTTACTGGAAGCCCCAGGTCATACTACGGTTGCAAGCGACGTGATGCGAGGCATCCTGTGTGGGATGGTAGCTAAGTTCTCCTGCGAACTAACCCGTCGTGCCGTAAGCGCTAAGACAGTAATGAATGCAGGCCGGTATGTGATAAATGGCTCAAATTGTTGCCGAAGAAAAAACAACGCGGTTTTAGTGCACATTTAAATCAGCTGGCTAAAGAGTTTTGTTTTCACGTAATAATAAGTCTTTACTGAATGAGGTCTTACATCACGTTCGATTTTTGGGTGTTTGTTATTTCTTTGGTGGTGGGCTTATTGTTACTCCTTTCCCTCGGTCGAAATGAAAGGCTTGGCTGCCGCACGGCAGTACCTTTTACGCGTTCACACAATACGAATGTCTTTTTGTACATTTAGGGTCGTGTCTCGAGGAGGATTTTTCAACGGACAACTGCCCGCTGCTGTCATGTCTTGAGTGGCAGCTACCTTGTCAAGCCGCTGAGTGCCGTAGGTTTTGTGGTTGCATGTCCTTGTAGCAAATAAAAAAAGGGAACACAGGGAAAAGTACTAGTCTGCGGCTTATTTCGAAACTTGACGGGCGTCGCGACCCACCATTCCAAACTTTTTCCTCCTGCTTTTCTGTGTTTTGTTACTATTCAAACGGGTCGTACGTTTACCTCTTCGCTTTCCGTTAGCTTAACGATGGCACTCTTCAGGTCAATTGCGTCATCCAAATGGAGTAATCAGCTAGGACGGAAAACCGGGCTAGTTGGAAAAAAATTCACATTAAAAAAAAACAGCGCAAAAAAAAAACGCGCATCAAAAGACTAGAGGACAAACACGGAGCTGTGTTTGTACTCTATTCTTTTGGTTCATGTTTCTTGCGATGGTTCTTGTTCAGTATAAATCCAAACTGAGTGATTTGTTTTACGTACAGATCTTGCTTACTGCCGCACGTAATTCAAGATATCAGTTATCATGAACTCGGAACATTGGCATGTTTCGTAAAGAGGAAATCCTCAGTTTTAAACATTTAATTTTATTCATTATGCAGCAGAAGGCATGACGCCGTTTATGTGATTGAGGGAAAATAAAAGTAAAATAAAAAGGAAGTCCCCAGCGGAAACTCAAATTATGCACAGAATCCTGCATTAAAAGCCAGTAAAATACACAAATTAATTTATTTCTATTTTCTAGGCTACAGGGCGATGTCTGTGCCTCTTTGAAGGCGTTGCCGTGCGGTTAGAAATTTAAATTATCATCGCGTATTGTCACACTATGTGCTAGAAATACTTGAGACACAATCAGCGCTGCCGATCGGCGAACATACAGAATTGTGCCCGTCGGCGCGTTGTACTTGCACACGCAGAAGTATTGCCAGCGACTCTAGGGCAAGCACTTCGTCACGTTGCTGTACTAATCTTTGAACAAACTCAATCCATTTTCCTGCGCTCCCTATAGCTCCTTAAACTTCGAAGTGCGCATTCGGTGCCATGGCCAGCTTCAGGCGGAACATTACCTTGCCGGCGATATCAGCACCCAGAATCTCTGCGTCATTAAAGGCCGTTAGGGACCACCGCTTGCAGGGCTGCGGAAAGTGTGCCTCGGCTTGTTCGTTGATATACGCCAGGAAAAACTGACCGAGTTCCTCCGCCTGCGCAGAGTTACCCTTCGGCTTTCTAGAGCCGAGCCAGGAGAAGGAGTGTCTCGGCACGAACGCATCAGCGCAGGTCCTCTAGGGCGGCACGCGGCCCAGAAAGCTCAGGCCCTTGCGAGTGCGCCCCGTGCTCAGGGAAGAGAGATCGGCCAAGGAGAGCAGCGTGGCGTGGACGTCGTACGCGGTGATGAGCAGGCGCTCGTTCACCTCCAAGTGCACGATGGCATGGCCCTTGGATGTTGGCGCAGAAACCCCGCTGGAAGCGCTAGGAACGAAAACGGTGTCAGGTCTTCATGGCGGCCGGCTTCAGTTAGTCGAGTGGAGCCGTAGCGGACGCCATGGTCACTGAGGAAGAGCAAAACCGTCTTGTCCAAGATTCCGAGGGGCGCCAACTCGCGAAGGAAGTGCTCCAGGGGATTGTCCAAGGGGGCCAGCTTAGTGTGGTCCTCGTGCTGCATGTCGGTGATCCAGACGTAGGCAAATAATTTCTCCCTTGTGCTGAGCACACCTCAAAAGTAGTCAATCAAGGCAGTCGCTCTCAAAAAGCGATAGAGTGCCTTGTAAGCCTTGACCTCGCGTTCTCGAGGTCCAGTGAGAGGGTGACGGGTCTTGGGTAGTAGTCCGCGGGCGTGTTTCGAAGCCTTAATAATCGAAAAACGAGAAAATACCGGCGTATGCTATTTTTTTGAGGAACAGAGTCATGTATCCTCAGAACTTGAAGGCGTTCCAAAGGTGAGGGAAAGAATCAAAGGAGGTGTCCTGACAAATTGCGAACAGTAGGTCCCGACAGACCGCACAATAACGGCATCTAATTCAGAAACGAGTTTTCCGCGACTTTGTTCCGCTTTATCTTCACGCTCCCCTACTTGAAACTCCAGGCCGGGGAAATCTCCACCCTGGATGCCTTGATACGAACAGCATTTAAGACAGCACACGCAGCCGAGAAATTCAAATGCATTCAGCCCTTTCTCCAAGTACCGTCGCGCCTTCTTCAAGCGACGACAAGAACTTAGCCTCGAAGTGGTATCAAGACCCAGGGCCAAGACACTCAACGGGCCGTGAGATTAAATGGCACTTAAATTCTTTTGACCAAAAATTAAAAAAAAATGTCCTTTGAAAAGGCCGATGGAATTTACTCCACACGAAACCCGCACGTACTCGCCTCTGAGCGCCTCACCAAAACAAACCGAAAGGTGGGGACCTCTACGGTAATTTTTATCCGGATGCATCTTCATTCCTCCCTGAACACCTCGTAGTAGAAACAAACAAGCTGTTCTGGTACGAGACCATATTGTTCAAAGAGCTGTCGCTTGTCCAGCGCGGGGACGCTGCCGTTAAAGTATACGTACGATTGTGGTCCCTCGTACCGACCACGGGGATGTAGCTTGTTGTCAAAAGGATACCAAACGCAGCGTCCGATGGGACGTGCTATAGGAGGGGAATTTGCAACCCCGCAGGTTCAGTAGGAATTCTCTTTCACAGAGGCCAAGATCCTCGGTCCGTGGCCACAACAGTCAACTGCCATCACGGCTTACAAGGCACTCCTTCGCTTTTTGAGAGCGACTGCCTTGATTGACAGACTGTGATTATTTCCCGTTACTTCTCTCTTTCCTCTTTAATTCCCCTCATTCCCTTCCCCTGTGCTGGGTAGCCAACCGGAATCCTTTCTAGTTAACATCCCTGCCTTTCCCTCTCTCTCTCTCTCTCTCTAGTGAAGACCAGTCGGGAAAGGACGCCCCGCAGGTAGGACACCTGCACCTTCAGGATGATGCACATGAAGGCGCAATACGTCAGACGGTATAAAAGAACCCGCACTTTGCGCCCCATATTCTCTTCTGGCAGCCATTACAAGCCACTTATTGCAGGCAACTGCTTGGCTACGACCTGTCTTGGCCACGACTGGTTTTCTTGGCCCCGACTTGTCCCCGACCGTTCTTGTCTGTGTAAGTGCCCACGACAATGACATCTGTGTTCCGCGGGGACAGACCACGTGGTTAAAGGTGAGTGGAGCGTGTGGATGCTTGCGCTGATGCAGATCAAGGACCAAACACGTCAACGAATAAAAAAAGACCCCTACGCTTTATCTCGTTCAACTAAATGCGAGGTAGGTGCGCGAGCACAATATCTCCCAGACACCCTTAGAGAGTGTGGGGGTAGCGGTCTCGGACTCGAAGGAGCTGCCCTCGACTCAGCGTGGCAAACTCAGCGGAGACCAGCTACCAAGTGACAAGAGGTTTTTGGGCGTTCGGTGCCCAGTTTTCGCTGGTCGCAAGCCAGAGAATGGGTCGGAGCCAAAGGTTCACAAACAAAACAAAGTTTATACAGCTAAGAGACGATAAAGAGGATTTCACAATCACTAGTACAAACAGATACAAAGTGATTATCAAAACAATGCAACTCGTGCAAAGTTAAACTCGAGAGAGAATACAATACAATGGCAATATTGCACCTAAAGTGCACTAACACACGAGAGAGAGGTAAACAAACAAAACACAATTTGTTCACCGGGCACTGCGGCAGTCCGATGACCAGAGTTCCACGACGATGCCGTCCCGCAGACTGGCGAACGTTGCCTCGTTGGTCCGATGCTGGCCGAGTGGTGTTTTCCCGGGAGTCGAACGGGCGCGCTTCGATGAAGCTTAAACGGCGGTCCGGACTAATTGACAGTGGTCGACGCCTTCTTTTATAGGCTCGCTCTCCCGTCTGTTTGTTGTACGCGCCAAAGTAGGCGCGCACATACACGCAGTATCTCCCGTGTAGTTTCCCTTCCTTTCTCTCGCCGGCCGCGCGTCCTCATTGGTTAAAGTCAGGAGTCGTTTCGCGAAGGTTCCAGCGTGTTCTAGCGTGGCGCCGTCGTGGCGGCGTAGCCGACGTCCGATTGCAGAGGAGGGGGACGTGACTTAGTGCACGCAAGGCTACGCCCTTTTCCTCCGGTCAGCAGTAGAACCGACTTGCATGTTCGAGAATCTTCGGCGTGGATGACTCATTCATTCGGCGAACGCCGTGGCGGTGGAGAGAGAGGCACGCGCTCGGCGGGGTCTTTCCCTCTCTCCCGTTGGGCTCGCGCCGCGAGACGCCGTGCGCGCGGCGGTTTTTCTTTGTTTGTTTCTAAAATACGCCGAATTTTGTGACACTGCCCCTTCCTTTAAGAATATTGTGTAACAATATTCACAAATCACAAAATTCGCGCGCACATGCATGCGCTCACAAAGTCAGTGGCGAATGCCAAAATACATACATCAATACCTTGATGCTTTCACATACATAACACAGTACAATAGACAGATTGCACTCCAAAACACGCCGCAGTTCGGCGGTACAATTCGCGCGCACATGCATGCGCTCACAAACTATATGTGAAAATATATACATCACTACCATGATGTTTTCACATACACAACACAGTGCAATGTTCACAATGCACATAAGTACACGCCGCGATTGGGCAGTGCATTAACACAAGGCTACAAACATGGAGCACGCAAATACAAGGCACACTTTCGCCTAAACTTCCAAGTTTGGCCTACCGAGCGGGCTCGGAGAATTACTGCTTGCTTCAAGCTTACAGTCGCTCTTTTAATTCCCTTTCGGAAGCGGCTGTGGCTTTTCATCCTGTCGCGGGTTCGACTCTTCTTCCGCCTTATTCTGAGGCTTTTCTTCCGAACGCTGTTTTGGCCCAGCTTCCTGTTCGTACTGCTCTCTGTGCATCGGTTCATGCTTCGAACACTTCCTCTTTTCCTGCGGCTAGCGCGTCTGTTGCGAACAAATTTTACGCCAGTTCGCTCATGACGGCTCCGTTCCTCGTGTTCTCTTTTTCGGTGCGCGCTCTTCTGTTTTCGTTTGCGCCTCCACACTGAGTCCTTGCTGTAGGCTGGGCTCGTTCCTTTGAGCTTCTTTCTGACTTTGCTGCGATGTTCGGGCAGCTCGCTCGCATTCGGCTCGGCTGTCTTCAGCTTGGTTCTATCTCTTCCCGTTTTCTGCCTGAATTTTCTCCAGGACTTCTGTTTTTCGGTTTCACCTGCTTCTGTGGTGCCCGACTCAATTCTCTTTCTTTTTACTTTCTTCCAAGTTCTTTTTCAGGTCAAGCCCGGTTCATTGTCAATTACGTCATCCGAGTTGTTCTCTCGCGATGAATCAATTGGTTCAGCTCCTTTTTGATCTTTAAGGACTGAGCTATCCTCTCCTTCTAAGTCCTTTTTCTTCTTTTTCTTCTTTCTGACTCTTGCTCGAGCGCAGTGCTCGGAGCATGGCTCAGGAGTCATTGGAGAATCATTCCCTTCACTTTTCAGTACTCCTGCCTCCATTCCTTCCGTCAGTTGGTTATTTTCGGTGCAGTCGTAAGCAGACTTTTCCCCAGTCTGTTCCTTTCCTTCCGCTGCCCCTACTCTTTCCTCGGAAGCAAAAATTTCCTCGCCCTCCTCGCTGCTCGAGGGTTCACTCGGAACGGCTTCCGGGTCTTCACTGAGTGCGCTTTCCTCAGGTATTTCTACGTCTGAGCTTTCACACTCAGTGCCATTTAACCACTCTTTCTCGTGGTCTTCACTGCCGGACTCAGAGGTGTAGCACTCGGACTCCTCCATAGAGATCTCAACTGCTTCTTCGTCCTCAGGCGGCTGCTCTAGGGTCCCCTCTGACTGCAGCGTCAGGTCGGCCTTTACCTCAATGCCTACTACCTCGGTAGTAGCTACACAATCAATTTCTAGAGGAAGCGGCACTCCGGTTTGTTCTTCACTCTCTGTGGTTTCAGTTGCAGGGACAGGCTGTTCCACAACCACACTCTCACTAGTGGAGCTAGTTACAACCTCTTCCGTGGTTGTCAGCAAATTAGACTCGTTAGTCTTCCACCCGGCCTCTCCGGGGTTAAGCTCCACTGGATCTCTGACGCTACTCGAACGCCGAATTTCGGCAAGCTTCTTCTGAATGATTGCCATCTCTATTTCAAAAGCTCTTTCGGCTGCTTCTTCTCGCCTTTTCCTTTCTCTCTCTTCTTTTTCGCGTTTCTTTTGCCTTTCTTTCTCAGCGGCTTCTCTAGCACGCTGTCTTTCTTTCTCCCTTCCTTCTGCTTTTCTCTGCCATTCTCTCTCTCGCTCCAAAGAGAGCTTCTCCGCCTCTTCTTGTCTCTTCTGCCATTCTCTTTCTCTCTCTTCTCGAGCTCTCTCTCTTTCTTTCTCGGCTTCTTCCCGAGCCCTCTCTCTTTCTTTCTCGGCCTTCTCTCATTCCTGGTCCACCCATTTACGCAGTTCGGCTCCGGTCATCCCCATCTGGAGACCGGCCTCTACTAGCTCCTTTAGCTCCTTAAAGCTCATATTTGGAGACCGAACTCTACATTTAAGGCAACGAATACTTCTCCACGGTGAACCTCACTAACCGCTTCGGAGCGGCACCTCACAATATCGCTCTGCTGCTACCACTCGTTTACGACCTCTTCGTAAACTCCTTCCGACTCTTTCTCCGTTCCCTGTGCTTGCAAACACCAAACGTCCTGTCGCGGACGCCAGAATATATTGTCACCCACACTTCGCGCACGTTTACGTGGGAAGCTCCCAGACACCCTTAGAGCGTGTGGGGGTAGCGGTCTCGGACTCGAAGGAGCTGCCCTCGAATCAGCGTGGCAAACTCAGCGGACACCAGCCACCAAGTGACAAGAGGTTTTTGGGCGTTCGGTGCCCAGCTTTCGCTGGTCGCAAGCCAGAGAATGGGTCAGAGCCAAAGGTTCACAAACAAAACAAAGTTTATACAGCAAAGAGACGATACAGAGGATTTCACAATCACTAGTACAAACACATACAAAGTGATTAATAAAACAATGCAACGCGTGCAAGTTAAACTTGAGAGAGAATACAATACACAGGCAATATTGCACCTAAAGTGCACTAACACACGAGAGAGAGATAAACAAACAAAACACAATTTGTTCACCGGGCACTGCGGCAGTCCGATGACCAGAGTTCCACGACGATGCCGTCCCGCAGACTGGCGAACGTTGCCTCGTTGGTCCGATGCTGGCCGAGTGGTGTTTTCCCGGGAGTCGAACGGGCGCGCTTCGATGAAGCTTAAACGGCGGTCCGGACTAATTGACAGCGGTCGACGCCTTCTTTTATAGGCTCACTCTCCCGTCTGTTTGTTGTACGCGCCAAAGTAGGCGCGCACATGCACGCAGTATCTCCCGTGTAGTTTCCCTTCCTTTCTCTCGCCGGCCGCGCGTCCTCATTGGTTAAAGTCAGGAGTCGTTTCGCGAAGGTTCCAGCGTGTTCTAGCGTGGCGCCGTCGTGGCGGCGTAGCCGACGTCCGAGTGCAGAGGAGGGGGACGTGACTTAGTGCACGCAAGGCTACGCCCTTTTCCTCCGGTGAGCAGTAGAACCGACTCGCATGTTGGAGAATCTTCGGCGTGGATGACTCATTCCTTCGGCGAACGCCGTGGCGGTGGAGAGAGAGGCACGCGCTCGGCGGGGTCTTTCCCTCTCTCCCGTTGGGCTCGCGCAGCGAGACGCCGTGCGCGCGGCGGTTTTTCTTTGTTTCTAAAATACGCCGAATTTTGTGACACCCTTTGCTTAGATTACTTATAGTATCACGGTTTTAAGGTGAATGTAAGCGGCAGCTGGCGCGATGCGGGTTCTGCTTTCCCACTAGGCGGCAGCTGCCGCGCCGCGAAACTAGTTTGTCGTTTTTCCACTAGGCTGCAGCAGGCGCGGAACCCTTCGTTCCTCTTGGCCGCAGCTGGCATCCACGGGTTTCGTCCTTTCTACGCGGCTGCAGCTGCCCCGAAACCGGATTTTCTCCTTCATCAGGACACATAACGGCTTTTTCTTCAGTATCCCATTACCTCATTACCTTTGATGCCTCAGAAGGGGCAAGGCAGCGACAAGACACGTAACCGACGTACCCTTTCAAACCTGAATACGGCTGAGCGCACAGGTTTGCGTAAAGCGGACAGGATCGTCCTTATTTATCACTGCACCTAGAGAACAGTGCATCCATACACTATGCAGGTCAACAGCAGAACGACGCGCACGTGTTCCTCAGAATTACAGCCTATGAACGACGCATGTTCCACAACAACACAGCGCGCACTGGAGGGAGTGTAGTTCTATCACAGTATACCACTAATAGACGCTGCGGTTTCGGAGCAGGTCACCGATGTTGGACAAGTTGTCCGGCTTTATTTCTTCGGCGATGTAGAGTTTCGGCACTGCTGTCAGAAGAGTAGTGTTCGCGGCGTCTGCACGGCCCGTAGCATCTTCTCTGCGAGTATCGTCGTAATCGTTCAGATCATCTTCACCTATGTCGACCGGCACGAGGCTCTGCTCCCCAAATTCGAGATTAGGCTCAGCACCTCCGACCTCCAGATAAACCACGGGCTGAACCGTCCAGAAGCAGAGGAAAAACGCGCCAATCGTGGCAAGCAGGAGAAACCAAGTCCGGCTCGCTTTGATCGAGAGCGGCGTTCTCGGCGGGGCCTCCACGACCGGCATGACGTTGTCGCCTCTCACCATCATGGCAGCTGAGCTGCTGCCAGTCGCAGGGAGGTCTATTGAGAACGCGCTCGCTTGTGCTTCCTGCGGGCAGGCTGCTCCTTCTTGACCCCATGTCGAGTCGGTATTCTCGGGAGTGGAGAGGAAGCCAGGGAGCGCGGAGCGGGCGATGGAGACCGCACTTCGACCCTCCGCCACCGTATGCTGAGCGCCCGGTTGCGAAGCAAAGAAGGAGCCTGACCCGCCCTCGGCGCAGATTCCTGCCAAGATATCATTCGTTGCATCCGCGTCCGCAGTGTTCTTGCGACGCTTTTTGGATATCGCGGACAAATATTTCGCGCACGTCGATTTGAGCCAAAGCATCCGCGATAGGGTACTAGCCTTGTTTTGATCGGTTTGCATCCTGAACCGTAAATCCTTGATATTCGTGAAGAAACGCTTCTAGCTCGCGTTACTCGCCTGTCGTCGATGCCTGGCAAAGTCCTGTAGACAGTATTCCGGCACCGTGCACCCACCCGTAATCTCTGCGTTCAGTATCGGCGAAGTGCCCAGATGTTGCCAGGAAACGGAGCTGCACGTCTTCTTTTCGCCATACAGTCTCCTTCTTTACTCATAATAGATAATATGTTTCACCAAGTGGGGTGTACTTTTATAGTATGCGGCTGGGATTTTGTGGTTTAAAAACCATGGAAAATTAAAAACACTGCTTGAAGCGGTGCTTGCTTTTTTTTTTCAGCCTCAGAACGCGGATGCCGTACGACGGTCTTAAGTAGCTCTGGGGGCCCGAAGAGGACAAAGAAGAAGAAGAGAGAGAGAGAGAGATGGGAAAGAGAAAAGGTGCGAGGTTAACCAGCTAATCAGATGAGATGAAGGATGTACCAAAAGAAAAAAGATAGGATGTGAAGAGGAAAAAAAGGGTTGATTTTAGGAGTAAGGACGACACTTCAGAACCTGCGTACCGCTGTGTCACAACCAGTAAAGTAAACGCGACGCTCCCAGAAACCGGAACAGCAACAGCGCCTTTCTTGTCCTGAGATGAAGACGTAGCGTTTCACAAAAGTTAGTGGGCAAAACTAATAAAACTGTGCACATCATAGCGTGGACAAAACGCAAGCCCAAAAGTGAAGAAATGTACCCGGTATGAAATGAAAGAATAAAGGAAGAGAGATGAATTAAACCACGCTGCCGCGGCGCAACTTAATACTTTCGTAGGCACCAAAATTCTACCTGCGCACTCTGACCTGACATTTGAGTCGAGTTACATTCGATGTTCGTATCGTAATATTAGAAATCGCGCTTAGTGGCGACCAGCGGTGTTCTGAAATATTGTTGCGGGAAAGAATATATTTACAGTTAGAAAAGAACAGCTGCGAGCGGCACCGAGAACACAGTCCGAACTTCGTTGTCGTCTTCCACTCCTCCCACTCGTGCCATCGCTCATTGTCGTCGTCGTCTACCCGCTTCAATATTTTTCCAGGGAAGCTGAAAGCTTGAAGAATTGATGATGCATCCTGCAGTGGCGCAGCTACCGCCGGGGTGACGTCATTTGAAACCTGTGAAGCATGTAGCTGGACTCCGCAAGAAGTAATTAAAGGCTTTTGAGGAGAAACCCTGGTTCTTCTTCCTTTTTATTGTTACCACACACATGCTACGGCTGAAGGGTTCGCGGTGAGACGTTTCTTTTGTTTGTTCAATCCGGTTTCTCGTCGCTCCCTGTGTAATGGCTCGCCTTGATTGCTCGTCGTCTCTTAAGCTTTGAAAGTGGGGAAACACTACTGGTTTTTGTTCGCCTTTAGAGCGGCTGCCATAATGCTGGTGGACTCCGGAAACGACGCAGAGAATGAGAAGCCAGATACACTGAACTACTGCATTTCTTGTAAGACATCACAACCAGATCCACCACACTGCGTAACCAATTTGGCTACAACACCACCTGGCGATTTTTAACATGCACTGACGTCGCAAAGGCGGCCCGTGTGCTGTGCGATGTCTGTGCACGTTAAAGATCTCCAGGAGGTCGAAATTATTCCGGGGACCTCCACTACGGCACTTCTTCCTTTCTTATCTCACTTCCTCCTTTATCCCTTCCCTTACGGCGCGCTTTTGGGTGTCAACCGCGATGTGAAACAATTGATCATTATCAGCTGCTTGACTACGCCCACAGCAGGGCAAAGGCCTTTCCCAAGTTTCACCAATTATCGCCTTTCTTTGTTAGCTGCGGCCACCGTATCCCCGCCAACTTCTTGATAACCGCCCACCTAACTTCCTGCCGCCCCCTGCCCCGATTGCCTTCTCTTGGAATCCACTCCGTTGCCCTTAACGACCACTGGTTATCCTGCCTTCGCATCATATGCTCTGCCCAAGCCCATTTCTTCCCCTTGATTTCGACAAGGATGTCATTAACCCGCTTTTATTCCCTCACCCACTCTGCCTTCTGGTCTCTTAACGTTACACCTATAATTTTTCTTGCAATAGCTAGCTGTGTTGGCCTGTGTCATTTCCTTTCTTAAAAAGCCAATTTCATGCATGTAGTTTTAAGATCTGACAAAGTCAAGAGCATATTTGCTCCCAAGTTTCCGTTTCTCAATTTTGGCCGTTCCAGAGGTGTCTATTGCCACCTGTTCAAGTCTTCTCCTCCACATGCATAGAAACCCACGCAGCTTTCCAACCTGAATGCCAAATTCTTGAGTGGAGCGACGGTTGTCTTGCAAGAGGTCGGCCCGAATTATTTGGACACAGTAAAATTTTCAGTGACGACAAGCGAAATATTGGTGATGCGTGAAACATAGGTGTATTGGAAGTTGTCCTTTGCGCGAACAGAATGTAGGCTGTAGCTTTTATGTATATCGACATTCGCCCTAGAATTATGCCCAGGAATATTTGGAATATTTTGCGACCCGCATTGCGAGAATAAGCAAGCACTGACGCCTCCTCGGCACTCGTCGCCTCTCTTTGCCCCTTTTTGTAATTTTCTGTTTGTTTTTGTTAATTTAATGAATTATATTATGCCTTAATTAGAGATTTATTCACTCTGATTATACCTTTCGTCTCAATCAACAATTTTAGTTTTTCAAATTTGGCGCTGAGGTTGCTTTCCCGTCATCTTACTATATCCCCGTCCAGCCTTTTCAACCGTCCAATGGTTTTTGCTGATTAGTTAATCTGTCAATGAAGCATTTTGTCTACGGCTGTTTTCCCGTCCACTCACTAAATCGACTTCCACGCTATTTCGGCGTTCTTTCGGCATTTTTGGTTCTAACTAATCATCCTATCATTTTTTTTTTTTTGCACAGCATCCTCACATCCTCTTTCGATTACGACCACTCGTTTGATGCTACCTCTTACGAGAACGTCACAATTGCTGCGGACACGTTTTGCTGACACGTTTTGGTGACAGGACCCAGCCGACATAGCCTAGAAATGCTTCCAAATTAATAACATTTAAACAGCATGACTAGGGTATAGACTATTTTTCTAGCTTAAAATAGCTGTGAGCATACTTTATGAGCCATTCAGTCTGTTGTAACAAAAAAGTTTGATGCGTTGTAAGAGGGAGAAACTTAGAAAAAAAGTTGCGAAAATTGATCCTAGTGCATCTGGAAGGACGAGTTTCGCACCAAATAATGCGCCTGCCGCGACCAAGAACGAAGAATTGAAACAGAAGCCAGGCGTGGGTTTACACGGAAATGGAGCAACGCTGACTATCGCGGTTCTTCATTCGCTAGTACTTCGAATTTTCTATGCACTCGAGCAACTACTTTCCGCGAAATGTAATTGCGCTTTTGCTGCAGCCTGCATGACACGTAAGCAAGACCAATACAGTACCGTTTATTTTTTCCCTAAACTGGCACATCTCGATTGTTCGTTAATTTGCGCTCTGCACATTCCCTAGCGGTTTTCAGTTGCCTGCACTTACTGATTTATATAAAGTGCAATTCTGGCGAGCAACCGAATGACATTTAAAGCTCCGGAATTCAAATGTTCGACATGTACAAATTATCCCAGCAGCAGTTGTAGCCGTAGGTAAGTGAACATCGGTATTTTACTGTCTGTCAGGTCGACCGACCGGGGTTTGAGGGCTTCGATGACCTAGGCACTCAGACGCGTAAAAAAATAATAAATATCTGTGCAAAAACGATAATAAAGTTGAAGGGGCAAGTCATCGCCGCAGGGGGCCCATATGGCGTCGGGTCTGCGGTCAGTTGTCGCCCCGGGAACCGATGCGGCGCAGTGCTGCCGCTGCCAAGCGGCGTCTCCGGGCGGGGCCGTGGCGCCGGTGATCGCCCTGGCCCTGGTTCTCTCGCACGGCGACCGCTTCGGCAGCCAGCTCGTCGGGCTCCACGTCGAGGAAGTTCGCCAGGCCCAAGGCGCGTATCTGCGCCACACCACACGGGCCATTGGCTCGTGTTTCTTGCACCTTGTTTGGTTTATTTTATGGGGTTTAACGTCCCAAAGCGACTCAGGCTATGAGAGACGCCGTAGTGAAGGGCTCCGGAAATTTCGACCACCTGGGGTTATTTAACGTGCACTGACATCGCACAGTACACGGGCCTCTAGAATTTCGTCTCCAAAGAAATTCCAGCCGCCGCGGTCGGGATCGAACCCGCGTCTTTCGGGTCAGCAGCCGAGCACCATAACCACTGAGCCACCGCGGCGGCTCTTGCACTTTGTGCCAGGTTTCCGACAAAAGTTGGGCTGCCAAGACCATTGTGAGCGCGTGCATGCGCGCTTCCCTGTGTGTGTGTCGCTTTTTCTTTCTAAGGAAGGCATAGCCACATGATTCGGCACACAGCTGGACAAATGGTTTTTACTCAATCACAATTCCGCTGTTCAAAAATTACTTTGAATTAACTAAAACAGAATAACACCTTTTTTTTCTGTTGCCCAGAGGAACCTAGGATGAAAACTATGAGCGGCGGATTTGTAGATCACCCTTAATTCAAGGTACTCTGTGTCATTGCTGATCTATACAGTTTCATTGATGTTACCAAATAAGTCGTACAGTAAAGGTATGTAACAAAATGTCTGTGTTGTTCGGCTAAAGCAAACTAAACAACCACGTTATGGCACTAGGGGGTAAGACTAAAGAGGATGCCGCGGGTATTAATAGGGTCAGTTTTCCTTACATGAAAGATTGTGCCACCGCAGTGGTTGCGTCAGTCCGATACTTTCATTAGGGCACACAGTTTATTATAACGTTTCACAACTGTAACCATACGACTGGCGTTCTTTTTGGCCCTTCCCATAAAACACAACCGCTTTTGTTTGAAGCAAAGATTTGTAAGGTTTCTCACCAGCCCATACATACAGCAGGGCCACCACAACTTCTAAGCAGAAGACGTTAACGCCGCATCCTAAATATGCAGGGCGTGCTAATTGCATCTACATGGAGAAGCGCACCGTGTCGCTTTTATGGACACGCTGAAACTATTTTCCTGGCAAAGTAGGTGCCAGGGTGCTTTGCTCGTAAGTGGTGCCGTTATGTCCTTTATGTGCCCTACCCTTAGTTGTGGTGGGTTTGATCACCAAGAGAGACCTGTTTTAATATGTGGAACGAGTCCCTCATTTCGACCAGGCGACATGAAGAAAATAAGAAGCCACAGTAACACCGCATTACCATCCTGTTTCGGGGCACTACAGGCAGTATTCTTTCTTGCATCCGGATGGCGACTGTGCGCCTTTATTTATGGTCCTATATAAATCCGAGCGACGGGAGAAGTAGGCGTTTACAGTTGCGTGCTCGGTCCCCATGAAACGCGGCAACGTTATGGAAGCCATAACGGGTGTCAGCACATCAGAAGGTGGATTCCCTGTTGTAAGAACCGTTCCTGATCGGCTCGCATCAATGGACTTGGAAGCATGATGACATGGCGTTCGATAAGAAGGGCTTCCGATTCTCTTGACTCCAGCTGCAGCTTTTGCATCACTGGCCTATTTCACCGAGACAAAGCATAATATGCTCAGCAATATGCGAATGGAGGCTAATTAATGTTATGTAGAGGGCAACTTACCAGAATAAAACCGATGGTGAGCAGCGCCACCAGGGTGAGTGCTCCGGCCAGCAGGAAGACCACCAGCATCTCCGTGTACAGGAACAGCTCTGCGGTTGAGGGGACAAGGGCCTTCTTGAGTTGGCTATCTGAACAAGTTGTTGTTGGCCCAAACTAAAAGACACAAACGGTCACCTGTACTTTGAGTGCGTCAGAAGATCACCAGTGAAATACGGTGAAACAAACTTCTCTCATATTCTACCTACAACAAACATACAAATGGAATGGTTGTACAAAATGGCTGTCGACTAAGGAGGATTTGAGGCATGCGCGGCAAACCACCAAGAACTCTAGTGTGGAGAAAGCTATGGGGTCGTATTTTGTAACGCTTAAATTTGTTTGTTTCATTTCGTCCTTTGCGTTGGTCGCTGTCTCCTAGTGACGTAGTCCGTGGGAGATGCCCGACAGTAGTAGCAGAAGCTCGCCCATAATGCCATTTGCATAAACTCGCCTTACGCCCATGCTTTACTGGCGCACCGGCGCTGATGAATGACGTACGGAGCACGACGACGCTTTTGACTCGTCTTACGAGCTGACTCACATCTCGGAAAAGAGTTCGCTTTGGTCGCGCGACGAATTAGCGGTGCCTGGCGATGCGGTGGCAGTAAGGTGGTTAGCCACTGGACCAGACGGCCCGTGCATCTTTCGCCCTCCTAGGTTTTGATTTTTTTTCGCGACTGACGTCACGTGCAATGAAACAAAAAGGAAATGATACAAGATGCGGCCCCTGATCTTTTTTGCGCAATTGTTTGGCATCGTCTGGCTGAGAAGGAAAGCAACTCTCGTGCAGATTCACTCGTAAAATGCCAGGGAACCTATAAAGCAACCGAGAAAACTCGTAACCGATTATTGCAAACCGTACCCGATCTTTTCTTGGGCGAGGTTTTTTATGGCTGCATGCTTCGCAACTTTTGGTCCGAAATGTCCCTGGTTGAACGCTTGAACGAAGCATTCATTCATTCATTCATTCATTCATTCATTCATTCATTCATTCATTCATTCATTCATTCATTCATTCATTCATTCATTCATTCATTCATTCATTGAATGCTCTTTCTACGAATGAATGCTCTTTCTTCTTTCTTACATCCCCATGAAAGAAGGGGGAGAGGCTTACCTTGTTCCGTCATCTTCCGTTGACTGAAGTCCATGGTAGAGAGAGGGTGCGGTAGATGGTCCTTGGCGATCACAAAATGAACAAGGGAGGGGAAAACCTCAGGTTGCTAGAGCCAACCTGAGGACTTGTCAAGAGAGGACTTGTCTTCAGACGAAGACAAGTCCCCTTGTCGAAACGTTGGCTCTAGCAACCTGAGGTTTTCCCCTCCCTTGTTCATTTTGTGACCGCCAAGGACCATCTACCACACCCTCTCTCTACCATGGACTTTCTACGAATGGTTGCTTTGAAAACAGCAGTATTGTTGAAGAACCCCGTTAAATAAGGAGGATTTGGTTTTTCGAGCGACCTCAAAGAGAGAACCAGTATTCCGAGCAACTACAAAAGTTGTATAATGTTACCAGCCTGTACAGCAAACATCACCAGCTGCCGAGTTGACCGAGATGTGAAATTCTTGCATAGTGCTGAGAGAAAAATGAGTGCTGCACATTATCTCACCAAAGCTGAGCCGATTTCTGCGGGAGGCCAAGGAAGGCAGGCTGAAGAGCACGTCCGAGCCGTTGGGGTCGCCTCGGTAAGTGCGCAACTTGTACGTGTACCTGCAAGTGGCAAACATAAGTCAAGCACATCTTGATGCCATCAAAGACCTTTGAGTTGTGGTATCGCACAGGTTTCGAGCGCAAAATGCTCTGCTTGGAGCAACCTGCGCAATAAAGAACTCCTCTGTTCTAGTTATATTTCATTCTGATTCTTTCCAGCTTACGCCATTGGCTCAAGTGAGGCAGCATCCCGGCTATAATCGTAATCTGTTTGCCAACGCGGTGGACGACACGATTGGGACAGAATTATCGGGAAATAATCGTACTGCACCGGTCCGGAGATCCTAACAGGAATATAGCTTTGTTATCAGACTGCTCAACATATTCTAAGCCGTTACGAGCACATCGCAGCGATGTTCTATGTGGTAACTGAAAACTTCCTTATTTAAACAACAAAAAAAACCTGCAGCAGCTTAGAAAAGCAAGCTATTTGCAAATACGAGAAAATATGGATTCCTAAAACTCCTCCTAAATTTCCCCAAAAGAGCGGAAATTCCCCAAATGGGACATCACTGGCACATACTTAGTGTCTGCAACGTGTTTCGCTGCCGATCTTGCTTTGGCTGTGGTCTGGCCGCATATATGACCTCTGCTGCTGGTTTTGACACCTTAGTAGTAATCGATAAATGTACAACGGAAGTCTGCCTCCCGTGAGGTCCTAGCGTGGGCTCTAAGTCTGGCTCTTGCGTTTATGAACGGCGCCAGGTTAGTGTGTCTACGGTGGTGAACGCTGGTTCTATTAGTCGGCATAAAATAAGTGGCCGAACAAGTGGCTTGAAAGGAGAGCCGGTTTTTCCTTATTTGGTACTGCAGCTTATAATTGCTCAACGTTCTTCGACACATTCGCAACGTTGCGCGCAGCGCACGACCCCTGCCTCACCTGAGGAAGGGCACGAGTCCCATCAGGACTACGGAGGACACGTTGCGCGGCAGGTACAGCGTGGAGCAGGTGCGCGGGAGCGCGCTGTCGGTGCGGCACCACGTGACCTGTTGTTTCAATGAACGGTGAAAGCAAGGGTACAGCATGAGACACTGCTGTCTTGCAGCCTATCATTTAGGCCGAGCGCCGCAGCCAGAACGAAAAAACTCGCCTGTCGTGACAGCTTAGAAATCAAAGTTAATTAACAAGTGTGTTTTCTATGATTACAGCATGAGCAGCCATTTCAGGTGTGCGAAAACCACGTTTCGTATGGACAAACCTTCTACTCCGGACGAGCAGACGCGAAAACAAAGGCTAGAGAGAAATACTGATGAACAAGAATTTTATTTGTACCAACGGAATAACAACGTGTATAAAAAGTGTATCTGCATCCTATCGTTGCTAACATTTTCAGCAAGTGGACTCCGTGCAGCGCGAACTAATCTTCTAGAGAACTTGGCTGCCGGCGAAGACGAGGCTTCTTCCGGAAACGTCGGTTCGATGCGGGAATGAACCACTGATATCGTTGCTCAGCTAGAAGCATTTGGTAATCTAATCTCGGGAGCCATGCATGCTCGATAGACACAGTGGAAGAGTTTCAAGTATACGTACTATTGGGGAAATCGTTCACCGTCAAGGACTACAGATAGGAAAAAGCTGGCAGCGGCTCGGCGGCCATTTCAGATCGGCTGTTTAGAATATCGACACAGTTTGACGGTGAAAAACGCAATTTAACGATGAACTGGACTATTCGGTGATGTGTATCTGGAAAAGGCTTAGCGTTGATGTTTTCAGTACGATGTTTACCTAGCGAAGCGTCGGACAGGATTTCCGAACTACATTTCCTTCACTTAGTCTTCAAGAACATTATGTGCTTTTCAAGGAACCCCTGACGACATGAAGTTAAGACCAAGCTGCACTGCTTCCTAGAGGGACATCCCGAAGGTAAAGCCAGAAGGAGCACCTGGAAGCCGTCGTGTCTCGAATGTGGCCAGACCTTCCAGTTGAGTCGCACAACCGACCAGCCCAGCGTTCGCACGGTGACGTCGCAGGGAGGGCTCGGCTCTGCATTGGTTGAGAGCACAAAGTGCCAGGGGTGCCTCCTGCCGGTTTCTTTTAAGCATATACTTTAAGCGAAAAAGAGAAAGCACGCGGAATAAGCTTAAAGCTCATGCCGGGACAGTTCATTGTCATCTGGTTCGTTGTTAGCTTTACCGTAAGGCGATCCAACTGATGACAATAGAAAAAAGTGTGTCCAAATGTACTGTTGCTTCTCAGTTGTTTTCGAATGCGAAGCTAAGGAGTTATAACATTTCAAGCTGTTTCAGGGCTGCATTTCAATTGTAATCTAAAAATAGTACGCGTTTTTGCCACTAATGGATGCTCTAGTTGGTTGTTTTCACGACGTCAGGGTATCTTCTTCCGCTACGTCCAGCCTTTGTCCAAAGACAAAAGCTGACTGCACACCTAACCAAATGAAACCAGGTAACGTTGTGGTTCCACTCCGCATCTACCGACTGTCTCAGGTTTAGCAGATTGGGGAGAACAATCCGTGAGATCCTGAAGAAGATCAGGATGTGCGTGTCAAATGAGCTCGAATGCACAGCCAAACGTTGGATCTCATCACGCAGGCTGTTTTAGCTAGGATTGAGCGAGATAGGTCTCTATGGAGTTCCCGATAACTACCGTATACATGGCCAAAACCGGCAGTCTATGCAGTCACTCAGAACTTCATGGCGGCCTTTGTCTCACGGCAGTCGCAGCTCGTAGCGGCTGGACGCTCACGCACCGACTTGCTTCCTGTGAAAGACGGCCCTGAAGACGGCGGCTCCCATGCGCTGTTGGCCCTGGCTTCGCACCCGCAGCTGCACGCTGCCGCTGTACAGATCGGCCGGGACGCTGAACGAGCCCTCGGGTCCGACCAGCGTCACGGGCTCCTCGGGGGCGCACTGAAGCGTGCACGGCTCCTCCCCCTGGGATCAAGCAGCGCAGAGGGCGCCTCATTGCAACACTTCTCAACTAAAGAAGCCCGCCCTTTCGACAACGGTGCACACGAACGAGTGGCTCAAGTCCTCACGCAGTCACGTAATCCTCGCGCCGCACTGTTCTGGTGGTGTTTTCGTCTCGATCACGCATCACCACACCGCAGATCAAGAACATTTGAGATGTCTCAACGCTGATAGGTGCTTTACGCTGCACTTATACTGTCGTTATGTTAGGGTAGGTGACTATGCGAGGTAATGAAATAAAGCCTTCTAGATTTCAGCTGCAATTTGTTAGACGCACTATGAGGCGAGTCGGTTAAAAACACCGGTTTTTGCAAAGGACATTTTTTAAGTGGTTAGTGATGCGCATTTTCAGCAAAAAATAAATTCAGCAATACTATTTTCTGTAGGCGCGTTTCAATGCGAACAAGCGCGTAAGTAGCGTTGTTGGCGCTCGTACCGTAAAGCACGAGACCGTTCCGCCCTTCATATTTTCACTGCTGTGTTACCGACACGGTGCAATCACACCAGCATCACTCAAGTTTACTGTACAAAACGTAGTCATGCTGGTCAATTGCTCTATCCATTTTTCTAGGTCAACCCGACCAATACCTACCATGCCACATGTCGCAGCTACTCGTGCCTGGACACACAGCCGCTCAGTTAATACGAGTTCGCCATCTCTCCACCCTCATGATTTCGCTCTGCTACGCTGGAGTATTTATTTACCCCAGTTTTTCAGGCAAACTGTTTTCATTAATCTTTAGCACCCATCATGCCTGTACAACCGGTTGTTAAGCTTCTTACCCAATCCCACCGCACTTCCAACATCACACGCTCCTCCTCCTCACCAGGGCTACCACCTCGGAGCGAAGGGTCAATTTAACTCTCGCCAATGATGGCCGCCTTTCTCAGAGGAAGAAAAGTCCCCTTGCTGAAACGTTGGCCAAGTATACTGAGGATCCAACCTCAACCCTTGTTCACTTGGTTTTGTGCTGTCGAGAAGCGTCTTCTGGCTTTCTCTCTACCAAGGAAAATTAAATGACAGAGATGAGTCTGGGCATTACTATAGTACAAAGAGGAAAGCAAGGGTTAGGCAAAGGTGCACAGTTTATATTTTAGGTGAGATTATCAGTAGACGTGTAGTAGGGGTAGCGCCTATAATAATGCGTAGATCAGGCGACCTCCGTCTATACAGAGATATATAAACGTTAGGGGAAGGAAAGCCCCTAGTTGGGGGCAGCAAAGAACTGGGCGGAGTGATAAGGCTATGAAACACGTGCAGGAAAAGTAGAGATAATCGGAAAAAGGCTGTTGCACAGCAGTGGACCAAGCTTGGCTAATAGTGACTGTGATGGCAAAACGTTTGTGTTTAGAATGAAGAGTAACCCAACTGCGCAGACTTATCAGCGCCTGCCTCCGTGGCTGCCTTAGTTACCCGCGTCCAACAGGTGGTGACTCCGAGGCGGTATTTGCGCGCGGGGTGCCTTCGGAGCTTCGAGGCGAGCGACGGAACGGCGAGTAAGCGTCGCCATTCGAAGCCCACCAGGAAGGGAGAGTACTCCACGGCTCGCAGAGACACGCCTGCGTGCGGAGCGGAAAGTGCAAGTAATGACACTACCGCTCCGACATAAGCCCGCATTGATTGGCAGGTCCAATCGAAGTTGCATAGCAGGCTCGCAAGGCTGCAGAGGACTCAAAATGTCGAGGCACAAGCGATTCCTCCGTTGTCAGGGGAAGGGGCTACATTCAAGCGTCACAGAAATAGCGGTGTGGCAGAAGTAATGATCGTTAACGCAGTAGGATTAGATTCCGCATTCCGCAAAAATGGCAACGTGTATCACGAAATGTGCTGATTGGTCGAGAGAGGTCGCGAGAGGTCACGAGAGATCATGACATCATCACAACCTGCCCACCGGGGCAGGTGGCAATGGGACCACCAGAATGCGAGCAATTTGCCTAGCATTGGAAGTGGAAGTTAAATCAATGATTGGTAGAAAGAGGTAGCGTGACATGGTGACATCATCACAACCTGCCAGTAGAAGAAAAGGCAGAAAGAGCAAGATAGAGGACAAAGGGCAGAGATGAGAAGCAAGAAAAAGTGGCGGGAAAATCCGGTTAGAATCAGTTATTGGCCTCGGTTAGCGAAGAATGCCCGTCTTTTCTTCCGCTTGCGGAGGAGGCTAACATCATTATTAACCATAACAAAAAAATGAGGAAAAGTGTAATAAAACGAATAAAAGAAATTGAAAGAAGCAAGAAAGAAGAAAGAGACGTAAGAAAAATGGCGGGAAAATCCGGGGATCTCTCCCAAGTTTTTTATATCAGATTTATTAGCTATTGGGAGAGATTGGAAACCGATTACCATATTCAGGCGATGAAGAAATCCCGTATCAGAAGCACACTGAATAAAAAAGATTTGGTGGCGTCACTTGGGGCAGATGCTTTTGTGTTGTGTCGTGTTGGGTGGGGATTCATGGTGCATAAGTGACTAAGACTGCTATCTCATAAACTCTGGGTTAAAACGTATGTATGTCGTGGTAAATGAAATAAAGGTTTTCGAAATTGGCCGGTTCAGACACAGTCTTAAGAGGACTATACCAAACGGTTTAGAAAGAAACCAACAGTCTTTGAATGTTAATGTTAGGCGAGTGTTACTTTTTATACCATTTCTGCTACAGCTTTTCGTTAGTTGAAATTAATTTGGGAATTCGTTTAGATACGGGATAATTGAGAACAAAGTAGAAGAATAAGCAACGACGTGCCGCCGGTGGGATTAGAATTCACGACCTACGCATGTCACGTTTGCGTGGTGCTCTACCAACTGAGCTACGGTGGTAGCTCTCTCGCTGAACTCCGGCCTTCATGAGACAACATAGTCTACAATTAATATGCGACGCCTTAGTCGTGTGCTTTTGAGAAAAGCAGCAATTTCTTAGAGTTGAGAGAACTGCCAGGTAGAAGAAATCATCTCAGCTTGCAAGCTAAAAATGCAATACTAAACACTGTACCCAAGTTACTTCTACCGTGTCACTAAATTCGGCTGGATTCAATGCGAAACGCAAATAATTTCTTCTAAGCAGCAGGTTTACAGGGCGCAATGTAGCCTCGTAACAAAAGCCTTACCGGAGCGGACACCACCGTTCAAAAGGCAAGAAAACATCCACAAATGCACGGCAAATGCGACGTCCAAAGGTAACAGCTCAGCACGTGCGTCCATTGTGCCAGCAAGGGTGCGTCGAAAGCATAGGTATCTTGAGTGCGCCCAAGTGCGAGGACGGGCTCACCGATCCCCGAGCCCGGCTGCACGCGGGCGCAGAAGGCGCACGCTGAGCCACAGGTTCCGAACACGCAGGCCAGGTAGCGCTGCGAAGCGTCCAGCACACGCCAAGGGTCCTCCTCCACTGCTGCTCCGCCGGCACTGCTTCTGCTGTGCACACCTGACGCGCACGCAAAGAATGAAACTGCCTTCAGCGTGCACTGATGGTAACGGTGCGCAGGGTCTTAGGAGCGCCGAAAACTGGAAAACTGAAGATTTCCTCCGTATAATTTAAA
The DNA here is from genome assembly GCF_055824585.1 of Amblyomma mixtum. Lineage (NCBI taxonomy): Eukaryota > Metazoa > Arthropoda > Arachnida > Ixodida > Ixodidae > Amblyomma > Amblyomma mixtum. The sequence goes on along the minus strand of NC_143017.1, from coordinate 109,131,642 downwards.
GAGTTTATCTCATGACCGTTTTCTCCAAGGATTTAGGTTTCGGTTCCCGCGGGTTCTGACGTGGAAAAACTGCACAGAAGCTCCGCAGGCCATATGTGGGCGCAGCAGACCACGAAGCTGTGAAAGCGTCGCTTTTCTAAGAGTACACGTGAATAGCGAACTGTCCCCTTAAAATCCAACGGATCCTCCCGACCGCACTAGCCATAACGACGTAAGAGCTCACACCGGCTGCGCACAACCAGACTGGCGCTCGCGGCAATGCATTTAGATACTCGTCCCCGATGCTCTTGCAATTGCCGCAAGTTGCATCTTGATTCTACCCTTGAAATCAATGCATTTTGCGACGGTTAAGTTATGTCGACCTCGCCGTATCTTCTGTGGATGTCAGGGGGTACGTGTAGAGTTATAGCTTTGACCCATTTTTCATTCTGGTTCGCTATTTGCGGAGCACTGATTAAGGCACTGACGAATGAGACATGCACGCACGTCTTTATACATATTCTACCCTGCGTTCGCTTCTCGGTGCTTTGTTCGAAGCTTACAGGTCACAAGAATCATTAGCTGTGGTTGACATACTTTGATAAATGAATACAAGGGTTTCTAAATTGTATATTTGCGTTTTGTAATAACTTATACTTATATTGCGAGAGTTCTACAGTCGCCGTTCATGTTATACAAATATCGTTTACTCTTCAGTGAGAATTACCAAAAATCAATGGAATATTGTAGCTGCTTAAAGGGACACTGAGGAGAGCACTATTAATATTTTTTTTATAGTAAAATCCGATAGTTCGGCATGTCATGGCTTTGTTGCCACTTGGCCGGCAGCGAAAGATGCATTTATTTCTAAGAAATTTGGATTAGAAGTTGAAGAAGTTTTTCCCGCCGCTCTGATTCAAACTTGGGATTCGTCTATGACGACAGAGGACTAAGAGACGTGAAACATGACGTTCACATGACGTAACGCAGACTCCGTGATTTCTGGTTGCCAGCAGTGCGGCCTAGCAGCAGCCGAAAAGAAAGCTACCGCCGGCCGCACGTTGAAGGCATCTATCGGCTATTGGGGCCGTCGCTACAGTCGCTTCGATTAAGTTTGCACTGGCGTTTTGCCAGCGTTACGATGGATCTCGTTCTCGAAGTCGTCAGCGAAGTTCTCGCAAATAGACACCTTTAGCATACCGTGTACCTTGTTACCGCTAGCGGAATACCGGGAGCCCGCCTACCGCCGGAAAACAGGCGCTGATTTGTCCCGATGCTTCAGGAGCGCGCGTAGCAGCCGGGCACGTGGCGCCATCTGGCGACGTCAAGGAGATTTGCGCATGCATTGGCTGCGCCTCAGTGATGCATGGTCTCTCGGTTCCTGGTGTTGCTAGAACCATTCGTTCTAGCAACACTGTTTTGTTCTATGATCTCATCACGCTTGTACTTGCGAGTTTGGCCTGTGGCGGCGATACCTGTAGTTTGGTTCTTGCTCTTTTCTACGTTACAAGAGCTTTGTTGTCAGTATGAGTGGCGTTTTTGTAATCAGGAGCTGGTATTCTGTCGATACAAGCCAACTTCAATTTCTCCTCAGTGTCCCTTTAAAACATCAGCACATTGCTAATTTAAAGCCGGTAAACGCTAACTCCAAAACAAAAATGCTTTCCAAACATTTGGGTCATTGACCGGTGGCATTGTGAGGCGTCAATGGCAGCTTGACAGTGGCACATGGCTTAACCGCCGCTGAACTACTGCGCCAGGAGAGGTATGAGGACGGCCAGCAATCTATGAATGTAATCCAGGTATTGACTAATTCCTCATACGGGGTATCAACCCATTAATGGTATCGCGTCATACTCTCAAGGTGGAGATGAAACGTTCCTTACTAGCTTTTGTAGACAATACCCTCCGCACATTCCCCATACCTCTATCGGGAGGTCCCTCTATGTTAGTCAGATTGGACGGTATTTAAATGACCGTCAGTGCGAACATGCCAGCAATGCATGTCAAATGCGTAAAGCCCCTGCGATTAACTGCCGCGACGGTGACATCGTAGGCCGCAACCCCTGTGCTGCAGATTTCTGGAGATCTGTGGTTACTGACAGCCACCCTGCGCAGATCGCACGAGATATATACCATTGGCGTTGAAGATAGATAGGACCTGCAGGCAGCGAACGAAAAGTGTGCCGTCTGCTCTTTCACAAAAACAATGGCTCGCTATCTATGCTCTAACCATGTGAGAGTGTGATCTTTGGTTTTGTGGTTCTGTCTTGTATGCCTTTTTTAGTGTTATTTTTCCTCTTTGATGTTCTCATGCATTTCGACTTTGAAAGATATTTTGAATAAACTTTTTTTGGAAGAAGCGCTTCTCTATAGTCTCCACTCGTCCATGCCTTCCTGGGCGCTTTATGTAAAAAACATGATTCACCCTCTAGGCCAGACTCATAACGTACTAAACCATGAAAGTGCATGTTACAAAGAATGAACAATGACTAAGGTAAGAAATTACCGGAAATACTTTGGAAATTCTAAAGTGTGCTTGGCTAAAGCCTTGTGGTCAACCCACTGCCGCTTCCCCGAACCGCTTGGCGCGGAATCACTGGGCCGCTTCGGAGCCGTGCGTCTCACTAACTCGACTGCAACGAGACGTCTGGCTAAGGAGCGGCGCAGTGATGCCAACTCAGGTCAACGTTTTATCCCTAGATTGAACCCCCAAAAATCTCTAGATTGAACAAAAATCCCTAGCCTATAATGGTTTAATTGTTAATGCGACCATTTGAGCTTCAATAAAGTCTCACCGCAGTTCACTGTTTCGTCCATTAGTTATACATTTTTTCAGACATAAATAAAAGCGTGTTAGCCACAATTGTACCATTTTTTTTCTTTTTTTGTAGATTTACCTTACGTAGAGGGCCCACAGATGGCGTCAGCTTTTACAGAGACGTGTGGTCACTGGAGAGAAAGGCAGTGAGTAACGACGCTCACGAGCAGACGACTCCCGTTTCACCGAATCGGCTTTTGGTTTGTTTGGTTTGTTGGGGTTTAACGTCCCAAAGCAACTCAGGCTATGAGAGACGCCGTAGTGAAGGGCTCCGGAAATTTCGACCACCTGGGGTTCTTTAACGTGCACTGACATCGCACAGCACACGGGCCTCTAGAATTTCACCTTCATCGAAATTCAGCCGCCGCGGCCGGGATCGAACCCACGTCTTTCGTGTCAGCAGCCGAGCGCCGTAACCACTGAGCCACCGCGGCGGGGAATTGGCTTTTGAGCTGCTCCTTCAGCCGGCTTATCTTTACGCGCAAAGAACCTATGCAGCCCTTTGAAAAATAAATGCAGTTGATACCAAGTTGAAAGAGCTGGCAATTTCTGCTAAGCCCCGTCAACATATGAAAGTATTTTATTCAGACACCATTAAGGGTTGTTTTTAGGATTGTTTTAAGAGGCACACAGAAAGACGAAAATGTTTGAATTAATGAAAGACCTCTTCTGGCCTCATAGAGAGCATTCAGAAGCGGTGAAATGGCGTATCTCACCGCACAGTTATTTATTAATCATAGTCGCAATCAAAGACCGTCAAATAGTTTTGGAGCTACTAAGAATTGACGTCCCGAGAAACTGACATAACCAACAATGTAATCTTGTTATAGTTACACAGCAATGATACAGACGTAAGATTGGTAAATACAAAATCAGAAAGTGATTCCATACAACTTTGAATGTGTTTTTTGGTTGAACAGCACGTTTAAATCAAGTGGTCCAGCATACATGGAGAATGCGAACAATTGTGGCACTTTTTGGTAAAGGTAAGCGGTGAGCGTAAACGTAGCGCGTTGATCCAGGCACAACAAGTCAAAATTCAACTTCGTCTTTTGTAGAGGAGCAGTCACTCGAAGCGCCAGAGATGGCACGCACGTTAAACAGTTTGAAATTCACATGGTTTCGTTTTCCTCCCTGTGCAGCAGTCGATAATTTCGCGTTGCAGAACTGCTTCCACCCTCTCTCGGCTCGGCAGAATACTAAAAATAAAGGAGTAGTAAATAGCATTTTTCATAGTTTTTTTCTCTTCCAAGCGCAAAATAATCAGCTACACCTGCCATTAAGCCACTTAGAGTAGCAATTCTACGGCTTCTCAAAATCCCTAGATTTCACAAAAAGACGCTAGATCCCTGAAGCACAGAAAAAACCCCTAGATCTAGGGATAAATCCCTAGGGTTGGCATCACTGGAGCGGCGGTGCAGCTGCCACCGCCGACGAGCGCGCTCTCGTTCTACCGCTATGGTGTGACGTCATGGTTGCTATGCACAGCTACGCCCCCCACCGGCGCGCCGGTTGCTAAGAAGGTTGTGCCGCTGCGCTTAGGAGAGGCCAAAGTTGGCACGATTCCAGAGCACGAACGGGCACCGCGAGCATAAGCCATTAAAGGCTTTCGCCTTAAAATCAGAGAAAGTGCGCTTGGAAAAACTCCGCGCATTAAATCAATGGTGCCTAAGACTTTTTGCTACAGGGGAACCTGATGTAATGGAGTCTTGTCCGCTGTGGGCGCAGTGCACCGTTACCGAAGCAGTGCAGTCCTGGCGGCCGGCGCACCCGTCCGCAAGGCGAGGTACGCCATCGGCAGCGCAGCAGGCCGGGCTCGGCTGCCACGCAGCGCAGGCCACCGCCAGTTCCTGGCTGCGACGACACCACACGCGGGCTGGGCATTCCGGTGCTGCGGAGCAGAGAGGCGCATAGCGGACAATTACTGCCATCACTATCATTGCTTTAGTTGCCGTCACGTCCATTCTGTGAGGTAACCACGCTCAGCTTACAGGTAAGGGCGTACCTGGTCAGCTTGACGAAGCAGATGCAGTGAGTCGCCGAAGTGGGCGACGCCGCTCGGGACAGGGGAAGCAGCTGCAGGAGGCCCAGCCAGACTGCGGCAGCACGCACCTGCGGCAGCAAGCCCGAAGGAGAGCGAGGGCCGGTCCTCATGGCTGCTGTGCACCGCCCTGTGAGGTCCTCTCGCTTCCGTCCTTGCGGGCCCTGGAAGAGCGCTGCGCACTCCTTCATCTTCATCTTCGTCTTCGGCTTTCTGTCCTGCTCTCGCGTGCACGCCTCCCTTCATGAGGAAATAGATCAAGGCGACAAAATAATGTCAGGATTGGATAGAAGCGTGGCACGGAGATTTCTCTTTCAGTCCCAAAATAACGATTTGTTTTTATTGTTGATCTTAAGGTGTTAGTTGCATATACAGGGTGTTAGTTGCATATACAGGGTGTTTCAGCGAACACTTTTTAAAATTCCTGGAAATTGTGTGTTCGAAAAAGAAAACCTGTTCAGAAAACAACTCTTCTTAGCCGCGGCGGAGGTGAAAAATTTATTTAAGAACAAACATGTTAACTACCTGACTAAGTAATTAGGATTTATAAAATCTCGGTTTAATTAGCGCAGTCTGGTCATTATGACCAACAGTGAGTTCGCAGGCTCGAAAGAAAATTACGCCATATCAGTTTTTATAACAGAGGAAAAGTTATTCGTAAAAGTCGTCCAGTGCAAGGAAATCTGGTGCTTTTTTTTTCCTGCGCAGATCAGAAATATAGTGCATGAGGTGCGCAGAAAGTTCGAAGGAAACGCAGCGTCCGCTTGTGATGTGTTGCAATGCCTACAACGCCCTGTTCGAACAGCCAGAGTCATTGTGGTTGCTCTCCTGAAATGCGGCATGTCCACAAAGGACAGTCATCGCTGACTACATGGCCGTCGTTTTCATGGGCAGCGAAGCAAAAGAAATTGCATACAGTGGTGCAGGAGCGCGGTCAGTTCAAAATGGGCGCCGTAGGCATTGCAACACGTCACCAGCGCACGTTGCACTTTCACTGAGCTTCGTCTCCACCTATAATGCTTTACGCTTCAGTTTGTGTGGAAAAGAAGAATTTATTCGCAGTGAAAGGATATAGAAAACAAATTTTTTCTTCATTCGCATCGTATTCCCATGCCGCGGCCGCGATTTAGCCTAGGCCCCAACCACTAGCATCCGCTAATTAAAAGGTAATCAGTAAATTTTTCTCCATTGACACGTGGACAAGCCAGATTTTTAGAGCTTCTGACATCACATATGTCTTAGAGTTTCTTCCCGAAAACAACTTCTTAATTATTCGGCCAGTTTATATTTCGGGAATGTGTTGAATATGTTCGCTGCCACACACGGTAAAAAATATGGCGGTCAGTGTTCGAGAGGTTTGGGCGATGTGTCGGATGACTGGCCAAAGTTTTGGGGAGCGCCCTTAAATTCGAAGAAGGAGAAGAGGCCAAGCAAAGTGGGGAGAAGAAGAAGAAGAAGAAGTTCCCTGCAAGGCGCAAGCATTTTTGCATCACAGGTGTAGGACGTTGCTCTAATTTCGTCAACTTCGCTTCCTCTTCCCATTGCATAAAGGTGAGCACCGTGATGTGTGGAAGAACCTCTAACGACTAGTTTATCATTGCTAACATCGCGGTAATTGTCAGTCACTGGTAATGGAACCCAGTCGCTGAAAGGCTAAACAGCACTGTTTTGGGTAGTCTTAACATTCGACGGGGCACCGTAAGCATTCTAGCGAGGCGAGCATTGCGTCGCTCACCAAGTCAAAAACAGACAAAAATCACTTTTCGGATCCCACACAGAGGCCTTGTTCACATTAAGGTTGCTGCAGATGAAGTCACTTGTACGGCCTTCAGCATCCATCGTAATCCTTTTTCATGGATATGACGAAATGTGCCTTGAGTTTTATTCAGCGTGTAGGCGTTGTCTGGATGATTCGGAACTCTGTATGTCATCTTGTTAAAGCATTCCTTTCTGTTGTCACAATAGCTGCCTCATCCCCCTTTAGGTCACGGCCGGCGGTCAGTTAATTTTTTGTAATCGCATTTATCGATGTGCGGCTGTTCCTGACACAGTTTCTTTGTTCTTTTAAGCGTCGCTTAAAGGTGCCGGTTTCCTCGATATACAGGGTGTTTCACCTAAGACTTTCTGCAATTTTTAAAAATAAGCTATTTGAATTAGATGCGCGCTTTTTCTGGCATAGCATTGTCAGTGGTGCAGTACATCATAATTCAACTAAGACGTGCTAACTAGCAGGCTTGTTAACCAATATTTAATAGTTAACTTTTAAACTATTACCGTTGGGCTCCTTAATTATTGAGAGGCATGCAGCCCACCGTAAGTAATGTCCATATCTGTTTTAGAATTTCGAGAACGCGATTATCCTCGCCGCTGTGGCCCAACAAATTTCGCCTACATCGCGCCAAAATACATGCGGTTTGAGAAGCTTGCAGGCAAAGCAACCTCTCCAGTGAACCTAACTCGTCGAAATAGCCAAAATTTGTTGGGCCACACCGCCGAGGATAATCGCGTTCTCGAAATTCTAAAAACGGATATGGACATTACTTACGGTGGGCTACATGTCTCTCAATAATTAAGGAGCCCAACGGTAATAGTTTAAAAGTTAACTATTAAATATTGGTTAACAAGCCTGCTAGTTAGCACGGCTTAGCTGCCTTATGATGTACTACACCACTGACAATGCTATGCCAGAAAAAGCGCGCATCTAATTCAAATAGCTTATTTTTAAAAATTGCAGAAAATCTTAGGTGAAACACCCTGTAGACGGAAGGGCAGTCGTCCCACTGAATTCTGTAAAATGCGGCAGGGAACCCTGTTTGCGGAAGGTGGATTTTCACCTTTAGTAGTTCAGCTCAGAGCTCACCTGATGGTACGTGTGCGGTGTGAACTACCTGCTTTCAGAAGATCCAGGGATAAGTTGAAGTTCTAGGGACATTCGCCTTATTAGAGCGCTCTTTTTGTGATATGGCAATTCGTAAATCTCTTTGGGTTCACCTTGTTTTGTTGTTGAACGTAGTCCTCTTTTGTTATCAGTAGGATTTCTCTTTAAGGCTTCACTGAAATGAAGTGCACTTGATTTGTCTTTGGGCTGCAACTTCATGTTGGACTGCTTCATTTCTATGAAGCAACACAGCTGCCTTTTTAACCGAAAGTTGCAGGACATCTCAATCCTTCAAGTCACGAGGCAATCATTTGTCGATGCATGAACTAATACACTGATGGAAGACAGCTGTATACGCCTTTTTCTTCATCGCCACGACCTGCTGCGGTCAAGACGACCCAGCACTGTTTCTGTCTGTTGACCATTGTAAGCTGCAGCAGAAAGGTTGACAGGCAAAATTTGCCTGTACTGCCTTTGCCCTCCCTTCACAGAACTTTCTTCAGAGTTATTTAAAAGCAAAACTGTGCTTTAAGAATGCAGAAATTATGCAACCTATGACCTGTGTACATATTGTGGGGCTGATACTGTCAATTTATTCTATGGATCCAGGAAATTTACAGGTCAGTTACATGCATGTTAATGAAAGGAATTAGCAGCAATATTTCACGACATATTCACTCTTACACAGGTGGCACATGATGACTATTTATGTAATATTTCCGAATACTTTTAGCCGTGACGCCTTTACAGAGATTGGACGTAACACGAAGAGTTACACGATTAGTTGTAAAAATCATAAAAATGTACAGATCTCTTAATAACCGATAAAATCACGTTTAATGCAAGGTAATTCATTAAAACACTGTCTGTGTCTGAATGTTTATTTCAGGACTTTTAGTTAATGACTTGATCAATTTGAAACGCAAAAGCAGTTAAATTAAATTTTTTTTCTCTAAATCTGTTTTCTTGGCAATTCGTTTCGAACACTCGAAGCATGTTGCCTGATTTAGGATCGCTTAGGTACAGTCGGGGACAAAAGTCTCCGGACCACGTGTCACTCTAACGAAGCCGATAGCTTTGCTATTAGTCGGCGGCTGGAGACCACACTTGTGGAGGTAAAAGTTAAATTTTTGTTCTTTCATCTCCACAAGTGCGGTCTCCAGCCGCTATCTGATAGTAGCGCTATAAGCTTCGGTTGAGGAACACGTGGTCCGGAGACTTTTGTCCCCGACTGTACAATTCGCTGATTGTCTCCATGGTCTGGACTAAGCACTGACTAATGGGTTGTCGGTGAACAAAAAGGCCCATACATCATAGTATTTTGGTGTGGGGTGAGCGCAGCCTTCAAACAGACGCGTTCTTTTCGTCACTACTGACCACGGCCGACGGGTAGCAGCAGCTAGCATGCAATGCAATCGGGAAACGCACCTGCGGCAGAGCACAGGTTTCTGCTCCTCGCCACAGCAGGTTCTTCATGGCTCCCGCTGTTGCTAAACGGGCTCTCTCCATCACCGTTATGCTGCATCGCATGCATGCGAAAAAGAAAAAAAAAGCCAAACAAAGTGTCAGAATTGCCAGCTTCTTTTGTTTTCACCATTCTGAGAATGCGGGCTCCATTAAAAGTCAAAAAGAAAAAAAAAACGCTTGTTCACGATGTGAAGCAGCTCATTCAAATATGTGTTTAAATGTTAAAACAGACGACTTGTCACCTTGATGGGGGCTCGAGGCAGTAATCTGTGGAGCAGTATTTTAACCCTTTTTCACCCGTGACCGAAGCGTATAAGCACGGCTTCTCAGATATGTGGGTTTCTCAACTTTAGACGTCCTTTTTTCTAGCTTAGCGCTGCGTCAGAGCGTGGTCTATTACGGGCTACACAGAGCTAAAAACTGGCTAACATTTATTAGAAACAGAGCTTTGTTCTCGCCGTTTCTTTTTTATCTTGGCACTTCCTTTCGAGAGACTATTGAAAACTTTTTCGAATGCCTGCTCTTCAAGTTCATCTAATTAGTTTCTTTGATTCGTTCTGTCCCCCACAACAGAACCCAATGAATGCACACCGCTGCTGTCCTCACCACCGCCACCACCACGGCTACCAACAACACGAGCATAAACACGAGGAAGCACCCGAACAACAAGCGCAGGCGGCATCACAGCTGCCTGTGCTGCCTCGCAAGGTGGATGCCGGTCCCGCCGGTACTTCTGTGGCTGTGAAGACACCAGCCGCTGCCACGCTTAAAGCCGAACTTGTGCAGAAGGAAGGCGCAAAAGAGATTGGCGCGAAGAAACCCCTTCTTAATGCTCGTTCTGCCGGCACACCCCAAGGAGCAAAGCCAGCTCCGCCTGTTTCGCTCAAAGACGAGCGACCGCAGGTGGACGCAGCTGGCAAAGGTGGCTCGCCAGTTGCTGCCTCAGGTACTCGCGCTACCGGGGTGCCACCTTCGAAAACTGTCTTGAAACCAGACAAAGCCTCTGCAGCTGATAATCAGAAGAAGCCAGATACAAAAGATGGCATCAAGCTCGCGCCACCGGCTTCGAACAGACCGCCGATCCTCACAGCACCTGCAGGCGGGACAACAGCTGTAGAAGCTTCTTCTAAACGGGATGTAGCCCAGCCGAAAGACGCAGCCAAGTTGGCCGCCGCACCAACTGCAGAGCCGGGCCGTGCTAAGTCCACGGCGGGAAACTTGCCGATTGTGACCCAAGCGGCTTCTACCAAGGTCGGCGCAGCGCTTGCAGCTCCAAAAAAGTCCATACCTGCAACGGAAGTGAACGCTCCTGTGCTGGCTTCTAAGCCCAAAATGTCTACTGCTGAACCACCTGTTACCCCTTCAAAGAAGGATGATGCAGGCGCGAGAGCTCGCATGTTGGCAGCTCCTAGCAAGCGCGTCATTGATGAAGCGCTTCGTGCAACCAATAAGCCCGAGGTGCTTCCGAATTTGCCCGAGAAACGGGCGCTTACTGCGGCACCGAAAGAAGCGGGGTCGGCACCGAAGCCACCAGAGCCTGGAGCCCCTGTCATCGGCAAGACCCAGGAAGAAGGTGAGAGGCTAATTGTTTGATCAAAGTTTTGTTATAAATATCGGAATATAGTTCGCGTAGTTCGCGGCCTACATGTTTAAAAGTTAAAATCTTTTACCTTGAAGGCTATGTACAGGTGCGGTCTACTGCACTTTTTTGTTCTTACAATATTATCCAATATAGCATAAAATAACGAAAGCGATTCCTTGTTCCCGCTGCTAACTATCTATTAAACTTTTTTTTTTCAACCGAACTTGAGCCCTGCCTGATGTGGGCTTTGCCATAAAGTATGGTACATGACAAAACAACACCGACGGCTATCAAGTGCGCTGTGTAGAGCTGAGCTGGTTATTAATTTCGATCAACCATGGTTCGTGTTTCGAAATCTCTACTCCGGAGCCCTCAACAACGGCGTGCCTCATAATACATGTGTCGTTCCGGGACGCCTAACCGACCATATTATTATTATTGCAATACAGGTTGAAAGCCGGAGAGTTGCTTCCCGGTTCATCCCTTTATTTTATATGTCGTAGATTTCTCTCACCGACAGCCTTCGTGCTGCACGGTGGCTAGGATGTTTTGCAGCTTGCTCAGAACGATTAACCTCCATCAGCGGCCGCATACTGCAACATGAAATAAGAAAACCCCTGTTCTCGCATTTCGCCTTCAGTATACGTTGATGACTGGGATGACTGTTTTGTAATTGAAAGAAGTGACGAAAGGCCGTTAATTACAGCGCAGCTTTTGTCGCTGACGTATTTCTGCCCCTCTCGCCACTGTTGGCGGGCTGCAAGCTCGAGGATAGGTCTGTAGACCTGTAGGTCTGTAGACCTGTAGGTCTGTAGACCTGTAGGTCTGTAGGTTTCGTTAGGCGAGGCCGCTTGTTATACTGCTCACAAGTATGGCTGAACGAGCCTAACGATGTCCGTCGTCTCTCATACCCTAGCGGTGCCAGCTAGTACGGCGGATCATTCTTGAGGTCTGATCAGCGGTTGTCTTGATGCGTCATGCTCATCAGCAAGGCAGGTGACAAGCTGGAGCAAAGGCCTTAAAAATGACTAGAAAGAGAACGTGAAGTCATTTAAGTGGACGCTGGGGCCTGCCCCACGCCGGGTAAGTTCTCAATGGCTGAAATTGACCACCAACTAAAAGAGGCTATCCAAGCTTCTATCTATGCAGAAAACGGCCTCCTCTGAAGATGCTCTAGCAGTGGCTGTCACCATCAAACGCAAGGACCGAAAAGAGGCCTCCTACGTTACAGCAAACTCTCAACAGGCCTGCCGGGACTTCATGGCAGGCTTCCTTCAAAAGTAACAGAAATAGTTGGCAATCTAAGCCAAACCCCAAAAATGTCATGAACACTAGGTCACGAAGAACCAGCTGGAAATGAGGGAGCCTACGATCTAGTCCGAGATTTAACCAACCGGCCTGATCCTCATTCCTACCCTACATCCATGCTTAACACCTATTGCGACAGACTATAACACATTAGGCTGGAGCGCAGAAAATACCCACAGCCTCATAAAAAACTTAACTTTTTGCCTAAACTGTTCATCTTAGGACTAGCGCTACCCAATATCAAAACACATGCCCTTGGTGTGGAGCTTGCCTCACGCTCTACCTTATATACTGGTAATGCACAGGCAAAACAAAGCCCTTAACAGTGTCTAACTCAACATGTGATGAGCGAAATCCTGGATCATAAATTAAAATTGGTTGAGCAAGTCCGTTAGTCAGCGATGGTCAGAGGCGTCCTGGGCTAGGGGTGCCACTCAAGTTGCTCGACCATGCAGTCTTCTCGACTTGCAGTAAACGCTTTATCTCCCTCTCTGGAGGGCAAGAGTAAGCCTCGTCCTCATCGCTCTGAAACTTAAAACTTGCAGTGATGCTAAAAAAAAAAGAGCCCCGTTTCATGGTTAAGAAGCAAAACCCTCGGGCTTTTTACTTTTGACACAGGCTTCATGTATCTCAACTGAAATGCAACCCAGTCGAGTTGATTAAGCTAGCTGCGTTGTGGGTTAGTTTTGCTGTTTTGCGAACAGTTAGGACAAATAGAAGTTGACCTTTATCTATATGGTACGATGTTCTAATCAAAAAGAGACCACCCTCGTCGAAAACTGGAGCATTTAGGAGCTATAAAAGGCGCAGAAACGAAATAAACGCTTCGTAGATCCGCTGGAAAACAGAGTTCTGTGACAAATCTAGGTTCGTTGTCGAGGTTATGCACGCATCAAACCCAGTAAACACTTTTTTGGTATTCAAAGTCTATTCTTGGAAGATATGAGTGCACAATATAAGATTTCATGACATAAAGGTCATTCACACAGAGCGTATATTCACCAAAATCAAATCAAATCAAACGTCATATTTCACAAGGAGAAAAGGGGGTGACGGGTAAAAGCCGCATAACTGCGGCTTGACAAAGCCCGGCCCCCTCTACGTACAGTTCGGCAGTAATTCTGGTACAATGCGAGAAACGACATTCTACCGCATTCAGATTTACACGAGTTCGCAGACCCAAATTAGGACTTTATAGAACAAAACACTTCAGATGAAGCGTTAGTCGCATCGCAGTCACAAAGAGACAGGCAGATTACGTTCACTAGTGTTAATAAAGAAACTCTGTCGCACTAACAGCTGTTCAGCTGCCATATATGCTTTGATGTCAAAAAACTGTAAGCTTAAGAACATTTTTCACTATTTTATTTTTGGCAGCTTGATGTGTAAGTGCAACGGGCACAAGTTTTACGTGTTTGATTAGTAGCTAGTGGCCTTCATTGTGATTTCTTGTCACTGTCTCGAAAATACGAACGTGTTTTTGCAGACCTGAAGAAGGGTAGCACCGTGGTACCGCCAGGACCGAGGCCTCAAGGTGCTGTGGACCACGGGAAACTGCCGAGCACAGCGCCGCTTAAGCACGGTGGCCGACTCACAGCACCACAAACCGATGGCAAGAGCGATGCTGAGGCAGCGGTCCCACTTACTAGAGAAGCCCCACGGCGCAAAGGATTAAACGAAGAATTCGAAATTAGGAAGGAACCCAGAAAAATGCCTGGCGCTGAGGAGACAGTGAAGGCTGAGCCGCCAAAAGCAGCTCTCAACAACGTTTATAGGCCTGTCTCCGGCAGGCCTGTAAACAAGGTAGTGAAAGGTGCCAGGTCTAAAACTTCCAAAGCGGCTGACACAGCAAAGGGTCCACCTTTAGAAACAAAGTCGAAAACTGAAAATGTTGCTCGCAAGGATTACGACGACCAAGACTCAAGCGGCGATGAGTCGCGTACACCACCTGTTAAAAAGGTATCTATAGCCGACGTGACTCGAAGCAGAAAGGCTGCAGACAAAAACAAGAAGCCAACTGCTCCGCGCTCCAATGTTCCGGCCCAAGAGAAGGGCAAGCCGGTTGTGAGCAAAATCCACGGCCAGGAAGTCAAGAGGAACAAGGAGATCAAGCAAAAACCTTATAGAGAATACTCAATCGAATCAAGAGAAGCTTCAAAAATGGCGATAAATGAGGAAGCACCCGGGGTCATTAAACATAAATCTGGAGCGCTGAGGGACCACACTGCTCCATCAGATAAGAAGCCCCACGCAGTGCCCACAAAAAGTAGAGGCGCGCCGCTATTTGTACGCGGAGCCAGGAAGGTGGCAGCAAGAAAGCTATCTATTCAATCGGAAAATGAGACAGAAACAGAAGATGTCAGCGCTGCGGAAGAGTCCCCCGAGGAAGTCCACGTCACAAAGAAGGCATCTCAGAAAGCAAGAAAGGTCCACAAGGAAAAGAAGCAGAAAGTAGAGAAGTTACAAACTCATGCCAAAACGAAAGAAGCCGCTGCGAAGAAGGAGAAACCAGTTTACACTCCGGACGATTCCTCAGGTTATAAACAAAGTGCACGCACTAAGAAGGTTCCTAAACAAACTCGCCCAGCAAACTATAAACCGCCCCCCAAAAAAGGGCGGGCCGAGCACTCGGCCATACCTTCGGGGATCCGCACGGCCCATGATTTCAGCACGCGTTCGACCGTAACACAATTGGGAAGCATGTTCAGCCCGAGTAGTACCAAGAGGCATGCCAAGACGACACTCGCTTCGGAGACGGGTACAGGGGCAGCAGGTACCAGTGTTGCAGGCACCACTGCTGCTCCCACCAGCAGGGCCGGCAGCTCCGTTGATACCACGGCGGCCACTACGGCAGCGGTCACCACAGCAGCCACCGGAGCAACGACCACGCAAGGTACCTAAAAGAAGGGCTCAGTGCTCAACCATCAGAGCAGAACGTATACTATGACGGTTGTAGACCATCAGGTGCTAGTTGGCTTTAGAGCTAGAGCTATATGTGGGACTTTGTCGGGTGTGTTGCGTCGTAGTCGAATATTTCCGCATGCGACGGGCAGTGAACTATCCAGAGATAGTCAGAAGAGCGATACTCGCATTTCTTGCACCAATATTCTTGTTTGAGTACAAACCGCCATGAATACAATTGCTCCCAATGTATCTCAAATCAAGAATTCATTCAACTATAAAGAAGAAGGTGGTTTGCGCGTTAGACTTTTGGGGATGCTGGATTGGAACGATAGGTGCATGTCAGACAGTTTTTTAACACTAAAAGACGTGTTGTCGCCGCCGGACTAAGAGACATTCATTCAGCTGAGCTTGGAGTGCGTGGTTACGAAAGTTGCCAGGTGTGGTGCTATGATGCAGAATGGCCTGGTACAGTGAGAGGGCCAAAAGTCGTCAGTCACGTGGACCACAATCACGTCCTGTCTATACTCAGTCTATCATCCATCGCAGAAAGCTGGTGTAGCTTCTGTGTTGAAAGATAACTGTTGTTCTGCGCAGCGCTGGTGCTATGCCGCCTTATTGAGATAATCAAAACTTTTACGGCGAAGGCTGTATTCGTGACAAACCAGGGAACTTTCTGCGAGACCTTCGGACAGCTATCCCGTGCTTCCTGGCTCTTGTCTTTTCTTGAAATATGATCTTCGGTACTGCTTTCTTGGAGGGTGCACAGCGGCTGCCGGTTCCATGCCGCTCCAACGCAGGTGGCAGCGGCGACGGGAGTAGTAGCAGTGGTGGTAGTCCTTCGGACCCGCTGAAGATGATGCGCACCAGAAACCTTCCGCGGCCGCCCCCCGAAGACTCCTCCAGCAAGAGGCGCATGTTTGGTGCGCTGATGGCCGTGGCAGTGTTGGTCGTGGCCCTCACAGTTGCCTGTATCGCCATCGCGATGATCGCGAGGCAGGCACTGGAAGACTGGGGCGAGGTGATCAGCGCATTTGAATCGTAAGCTTGGTGCAGAGCTCCTTGACTCCGCTATTCGGGTGCATTTCGTTGAGACGTCCGCAGAAGAAAACGACGAGTATAAGGATCCGGTCCCGTCCTCTCTGTCTGTTTTTCTTGTGCTTGCCCTTTCTTCTGCTGTGATCTAAAATAAGCTTTCTGTACTGTTGACACGGAGGGAAAACCGTAGGAAGCGTGTGAATAGCTCTGAAAAGCCGGTAAATGGCGAAATTGTTTTGTATGATACATTATACCGAGCTTTGCGCCAGCAATTGCAGACTAGGGCGCGGTAAATGGTCTATAATCTTGCTGCATGCTCCCCACAAATTAAATTTCAGAAAATCGGCGGTTTCTCGGGCACTCGACGCTGTTCCTGACGCTCGCGCTGAGTTGGTATAGTCGCATGTTGCACCTGCGATCCCCTAAATTTTTATGCATTATGTGTAATACTAACACGTTGCGCTCCCTTGTGGTGCTGCTTCTTTTTTCTCGATATTTCACTTGAATGTTATATACACATGTAGCGTACGTTACCTAGACTAAAGATAACATGAGGAATTTTACGAAGAAACAATCAAGAAAAATATAATTCTTTCAACCATTGCCACGACTTGAGTGCATTTTCATCTAGCCTCGCAGACACCTGGCCAGCAATACAAACATATATTCTATATTCTATAGAACGCTTTTCTAAACGCTAGAGCGTTGTGCTGCGGAACACACAAACTAAACTCTTTACTAAGCGCTGTTGGAGTGCAATTTCCCGGACGAATTGCGTGTGTATGCAGCTTCGTTCCAGCACAAGCGCTGTCTTTAGAACCATATACCTACCTAAGATTTCCCTTCCTTTGGGCGACAATGTGGCGTTCGGGCACTATAGACAGGCGTCCTGACGACTGTACGTGCATATCATCACTGTTGTAGTGTCAACAGAACCTTCGGTAAAGTTAAGCCAGCACTTCGCTCCGGCGGAAGCAATAAATCGAGAGCTAAAGGCACCGTTCCCTCCTGCATTCAGAGAACCGCATCAGGACCTGAACAATGTTTTACAGGCGTAAGTAAACCTGATCTGGCTGCCCCTCGTGCGCTGCTCGTAATTCATGCAACACAACTTCACGCTAGCAGTCTAGTTCGTCTGCTGGATAACTACCAGTAGCGTGCAATAAAGAGTTAATTGCAGGTAAAAAGAATGTAAGGATCGAAAGTCGTAGCACTGTATGACTGCTGTGGTGGACACAGAGGTGAACAGTAGGGTGCAGGGTTAACATTGCCTGTGTCCGTTGTCAAAGCAGCACGCCTGTTGCAGCCATGACATGTCTTCGACATTGTGGCATGATGTTGCCTGTTACCCCGTAAATAGAACATCTTCCTTTCCGATGTGCTTGTTCACAACCGCAGGCGCATGTGTAGGTAGACCACAAGTACGCATTTTTTCAACGTTCAGTAGTGGCTGGTGGGAAGTCCACAGATAGCACAACCTATTTCCCCAAATTTCTTTCGTCATGAATCCACGAGCAACACGCAGGTGTTGCTCGTGGGAAAAAAATATCCGCAATACCTGAATCTGGGAGCGCCCGCAAGAGGCTGTGAACGTGAACAAGTACTTGGTTTTTCTTTCAATTTGCCGCAAATATTCTGCCTTGATTTTGCGAATATCGGAATGCGGCAGGAAAATATTTGCTGTTTATTGATATACTATTTTGTAATTTCTTCTCCACTTTTCTATTAGCAAAAAGAAAACCACCCACGAGCATGGTGACATATCTAATGAAAGCAGTCTCAAAGGAGAGCTTTACAAGTGCCCGTCGCTGGCAGACTGAGTAGCTTGACTAAGATTTTTTTTTTTTTTTCAGGTACGAGAACGTAACGTCTGCAGAAATTCACCGTTCCTATGGCGGCAGAAGCGAAGAATTCAGCGTGGCTCAACGGCGCGGAGATTATGACCGAATGGTGTTGATTTCACGCCGTCGGTCGAAATAACTTTTATTCTCTTCAGGGGAAATGTTTATTGGTGAAATTCGTTTTTCGTACTTTCATTGTTGCAAATAGAATGTTATGAGAGCGATCATTTGTCACAGAGAAGCGCGTACTTTTTCACTGTGCGATCTTAGTTTGTAGATTGCTGATATAACAAAACTGCTCAATTACGCACTCCTGGTGTGTTTATACCAGGCGTTTCGAGGAAGCCCACCACTAATTAAAAAAAAAATATATATATATTGAGGTAAAGAGGTGCTTTTTGAGGTATAGTAATACCATTGTTGGCGCACGTTAGAAAACAGGCGAATTATGTTAAAATAAAGTGATAAGCTAAATTCTAAAAGCCAGCTTTTTAACTATTATCGATAGGCGCCTGACAGAGGTTACACATTTGTAGCCGGCCGTTAGTATATTAACCATATTAGTTTTTGGAACTTTGAAAACGTGATTACCGTTGTCGCTGAGGCTCTACAAATTGAGCCATTTCTCGCGCTATTCAAAACCTGAACGCCTGCGCAAAGCGCGGAGCGAAGTCCATCGGAATGCGTGACTCCATGGCGCACGTACCACGTAACAAGTGCCCCTCCCGTGCTGCGGTGCATTCCGCTCCGCGCCACTTCTCTGCTTCAGAGCGGGCGGGGCGGTGGATGTCACGTGACACGTGCGTCAAGGGGTTACGCGATTTGATGGACGTAGCTGTGCGCTCACTGCAGGCGCTCGGTATTCGAATGGCGCTAGCAATGGCCCAAACTTGCTTAGCCGCGGCAGCGAGGGTAATCGCGTTTTCGAAATTCTAAAAATTCGTTGGAGGCACTTAGATATCTCTTAAGTGCGGGAAGGCGAAAACCGTTTGTGACTAATTGCACTGATTTGAATATGCCGCACTTGAATTGAGTTCACGACAGAGAAGAAGAGCGTGGCGAGAGGAAGCGGTGACGTCACGCTTACAGCGGAAAAGATGAGCATTTCTCGTTGGTTGATTTCATTACCTATTTGAAACTATGCGCCAGTTACATCAACATGCAGCGTAAAAAATGAAAGGGAGGTGGGCTTTTTCCTTGACTTGGACAACTGTCTCTAGAGGTGAGGGGAATATCAGTTAACAGGAAGCAGGCAGAAGTCAATCCTTCACAGTGGACAGCAGTTGATTTCTTCGGCTGATTTCTTGAAGTCTTCTTCCTCTCAACTGAAACCTTAACCTATCACGTTGTTATCAGGCTCATTGTTATCACCAGCACAGAAAAAAAGGAACTTAAGGCCCCCATAAAATCAGTACACAGCGGTTGTTTGCAAGATGGTCGAGCTGTCAAAGAGGTCTGCGTGTTCGATAAGGAAATTTCGAACAGCACTCTTCGTAACAAAGCTAATAATTACCTCGAAACATCAAGTTGATTTCTAGGACTATATGACTAGAAGTCTAACTGACCAAACAGGAAAGTGCATTGGTATGCAGCTCTGAAACAGCGCGCGATGTCCATTGGTCACCGACGGCGTATACTTAATGGGCACGTTAAGGAAAGAGTTTACTGAGATTTAGTTAAGAATGCTGCTACGTCTTTAATGCGTAAATAAAGGGCCGGCTTACTACCTAGTCTTGTACTGAGTCATTGAACGAAGGGATGTTTATTTTTACACCCGGCTGGGCCTGCTCTCATCGAGAAAGAACAGCTAGCGGCCCTGTGCTCTGTAAAATGTGAAGCGAGCCGTAAAAAAAAAAAAATGAAGTAAAGTGCCATTCAAGTGCGACTAAAAAATAAGACTGTCAAAACGACGTATTGCAACAGCTGCTCAAAAGTACACGTGCGGCAAGGCGAGATATCGCCGCACTTGCAGGCTTGCGCACTTCATTCGCTATTCATGCGGGATGCCGCCACGGGGGAGAAAAAGGGGTTAAAAAAAAAGAAGAAAAACCCATCTGCGAGCATAAACCACCCTTGCGCAGCGCGGTTTGACTAGATCCGTGCAGTGTTATGGGGGCTTGAACACGCGTCATTCAATGAATGGCCGAGATCTGAAATTCTGTTCGCACCTTCCGTAACTGCAGTGGTTTAATTACGAGCCGGTTTGGTCATGGCAGCCAAGGACACGATGGCGAGTGCGGCCCTAAGTAACAAAAAGTTTACGCGAGTAAGCAGCTTTGTGATTTAGCTGCTAACTTGTTGATTACAGCTCGACATCATACAAAAATGCGGGGTTTCAGAGCGGGGCAACAAGATTAATCTGCTTCCTTTAACACCATCTGCAACGCACATGCCATCGGCTTTAGCCCGATGGCTGCGTATGGAGCTCGGACAGGTGTCCAACGAAGCTCTGTTGCGGCGGGCAGTGCGGGAATCGGAGGCCTCTGTTGGCATTTTTTCGGCAGATGACGACTGACTGCTGTCGCTGCGTACTACAATGACCGTCGCCCTCGTAGTTATATCAACGGCGGTGTTAATGCCTAAAGGGAAAGGTAGGCATAATTATATTTTCTACCATTACTCATTGCACACGGTCAGTATATTCCGGGATGCTGGGCCATGCTGTCAAAAACTTCTTTACTGAATTTTCTCCTTCTAACAAATTTTTAAACCAGGTTTTTAACAACGTTTTTAACTTTTGTTAATATTTAAAAATTTTTAAATTTTCTAATTGCAATTTCCGCCATGTAGAGAAGTTCCAGTTTCCAGTATATGGAATAGCGTGAGCGGCAAAAAGCTAATCTACCATCAACGAGTCCCCTTATTCTATATCGTTGTTTACTGATTGTAAGCGTTCCGGTTTGCAGTTCTCTTTTTGACGAATTTGTGTGCGCATTACTTAGTAAAGTTCCTATCAATAGGCGGAGGTTTTTCTACGGCCACCTGGGCTGCAACTCTTGGCATGTCAGGCTTAGAGCATAGAAAAGGTTGTAAGTGAGCGCACAGTTCTCTACGAGGTTCAGTCAACAGTTTGCTTTAAGCAGTGTGTTGTGCGTTTATTATGCTGAACAAAAAAAAAAAAAACTCACGTGACATCGGCACCCAATATATCTTCCAGCTAGAGCGGAAAAGAACAGTTATCATGTCCGGGATTCTCGCAAAAAAAAAAAACAAAAAACTCACGTGACATGAGCACCCAATATATCTTTTTGCTAGAGCGGAATAGAACAGTTATCATGTCCAGGATTCTCGGACATCGATTTCAATTGTAAGGCAACTGTGGATTACTGTGAGGCACTGTACGGAAATATTGATGGTAACGGTTCGTTCTTTCGATGCGTAGAAAAATATTTTTTTTTTTAAGGTTTGTGCACAGCTTGGGTCGAGCAGCTGAATCTGCCATAGAAAAAAACCGATGGGTAACGTTTCTCACGATTGCAAAAATGTCAATAACAAGAAATTCCAAGTCTGCTGAGTGGAGATTTGCGAATATATTGGTTCTTATAGTAGAATCTTACGATATATGAAAAAACTGCGTTAATAGACAATTTCCAGCTCAGAAATGTGCTCGTCCCGAATTTCTGGGTACGAGGAAGAAGTAAACGCCGTTAAAAAGAGATGCGCACCGGGTTAACGAAGAGAAAGAGGGAATGAAATATGGCCAAAGACAAAAAGGCTCTCGATAACATTGGCGCTTTTTAAAGGCAAATAGAGCATGTTATAGATACTGCAGGTGTGTAGCCGTGCTTAACTTCGTGTTAAATATTTTTAAATTTGCAAGCGCCTGCCTGCGGCAAGTGAAAGACCCAGCTTACGCAGTAGATACGTGACGGTACGAGGAATAGAAGAAAAGACCGAGGTAAGTGGTACTCGGTTTGGTCGCATTCCCACTGTTTCGCAATGCCGATGCCTTGCGTAGGACTCTCTGATGGAACACTCAAACAAAATCGGTTTTCCCCGCGAAGAATTTCGGTTCCATTCGGTTCCATTCCATTTGTAGGAAGCCCCAGCATATAGCTCACCTCTCACCCTTTAACCACATGCGAGGTAGAGCTGGTGCCAACTTAATGGAGATCCCGATATAGGCAGAGCTCCACACCCGATAGCCTGCGTTATAATGTTGAGGCCTTCCAAGGTGGCAGGACATAATTCTCAGGTCAGGCGGCTGCGTTTCTATGGAGGCAGAATGCAAAAACACCTGCATGCGGCGTGGCATGTCGGCGTACGTTAAAGAACGTCAAACGGCATACATTAGTTTGAAGTCCTTTTCAACGGCTCCCTTAATACCTCAGGTGTCACTTCGTAACGCTATACCCCACATACCACCATACCACAATACCGAAGCCATCCGTTACTTACAAACAGTACTAGCATGAGTGCAGCTTACCATTATCGGCCTCTTGTTATAACTGACCCCAGCTTCGTCAGCGCCGCGCCGTGATGTTTTTGTAATGCGAGCGTATGTGTCGGCTGTATCCACCAGCTGCCACTGATGTCCCCGCTGCGTAGGAGTGCCGCGTCTATGCATTGAACGACGTCAGCCTAAATGACTGAGCGCTGACCTGCGTATGAAAGTAGAAATGTCAGTGCACATTCTGCCCAGCTGTGCAGTCTGTGTCTCAGTCTGAAGCGAGCACAGATGTGGAAGATAGGTCTAGGACCAGATAGCCAGGCCTAGAATTCAGAAAGCCTTTTTGGACGTAGCAAAAACCACGGGGATGCCTGGTGCCTTCCGCAGTTGGTTATTGTGAATGGCCAGTGTGACGACTCTCTTTTGCAAACTGTCACCGCTGCTGATTAGGCCCCTAATGGGCTGGTGCCCCTCAACTGAGCTCGTCACGTTGTTCAACCTTAAAGGTGCACTGAAGAGGAATCTGAACTCGTCTTTTTGCGGCGGGAACTCGATCTACACGTTCCGAGCATTCTTAGGAACTGCGATTTATTGCCCTGTGTGGCCGATTTCCCTAATTAAATCGAATTAACGCCCGGCTCCCGCCTTTCTTTTTTTTGTTAATTCTCCCTCGTAAGGTGGGCGGAGTCGACCAACGCGCGGAGTGCCTTTCACCCAGTCCCGTGGCGGCTTGCCGCTCTGCCATCAGCGGAGTAATACGTAGTAGTCCGTAGAAGCAAATAGTCCGCACGTATTTTTATTTCTGCGGGCTTAGTTTGCGGTTATATTATCTGCAAATGAAACTATTTATTCGCGGAAACCTAAAAAACAAAATGAAGCGAAAGCAAAGCCTCCACGGAGCTGGCTGAAAGGCACTCCCCGCGTTGGTCGACTCCGACCAAGTACGAGGGAGAATTAAAGAAAAAAGGCGGGAGCCGGGCGTTAATCCGATTTAATTAGGGAAATCGGCCCCACAGGGCAATAAGACGAAGTTTCTAAGAATGCTAGGAACGTGTAGATCGAGTTCCCGCGGCAAAAAGACGCGTTCAGATTCCTCTTCAGTGCACCTTTAATATGGAAGCCTGCAGTGGATGTTCTTGCGGCGAATCGCAAAATGAGCACTGCACTGCTTTACGGGAGACTCATCGAGTCGTCACTTCCAGAACCAAGCACACTTATTCTCGACGATTGGTTCTATATGAAGAGTTCCAGCACCTGTTTTAGCGTATAACAAAGTGTGACCATGCAGATAATCAGTGGAGAATTCAGACAGCGATGCCAGCGCCATTTGCATGCGTTTACAATGAGCATTCGTTAAAAGCTGTGTGATCAAACGAGCGCAGTTGCCTTCCAAGAATAACGCAAACAGTACCACGACCTCCCGGCGAGTGCTTTCAGAAATGTACAACCAACTTTTGTTCCCATGGAACGGACCTAAACAGAAAGAGGAATCACTGTGGTTTTGATTTTGTGTTCGTCTGTCTCGTGATTCAAGGGTTATAGGAAGTGCAGCTGAGCTTATGAGGATTTATTCAGAACCAATTACCACATCTCCGTGTTCAACGGAGCCGAATTACTGCCTTATGCCTTACTTAACTGCCGCCTCATTTATGATTCCGTCGCCACCCAACACAGAGGCGCCGACCAATCATGAATGAGTCTTCCAGTCTTGTGCTCCACATCGACCCGATTGCGTGAAGGGATAACTCTGCTTCTCTGTTTAGATCTTTGTTGGGAGGCAGCAGCTCACTTCAAGCTGTATTAGCTTCGGCATATTACGCTGCTAAGCGTGGATGCACGCTGCCAGCCTTTAACACCTCACCCTCCGCCGGGTCGCGTATTTCCAAACCATATCCCGTGGGTGCACTCGAGCAGACGATGCAGACACAGGACGGGCATATTGCCAAACCACTGCCGCGTCAAACTGCCGGCGGAAGTGACGTCATGTCACTTGATCGCACTTTAGTGCCTCGTCTGGCCGAGTGCGCCTACGGAATGTGTTCCCGCGAAGTCGGCGCACAAGGGAATGTGACCGCGAAGTGCAGGCGAAACGAACCTCGCAGGCTGCCAGGAATCTCCGAGTGTCGAAACCGTGTTGACTGGGTGAGGCCGCTGTACTATTGTGTTTCACCCGGATGCGCCAGTGAGCGGACTGCCCGTTTTCTGTCTGCATGTGGACACGGGGCGGAAGAGTTGTACAATCAGTTTGCTCTGTGCGCGGACTAGCCGGACGATTCCAGTTTTCCAATTGGAGCGCACGACACTGCCATCCGATTAATCGCGCGCAGTGGCACAGCCATATGTCGTCGCAAAACATGCAGATGTCGTTCGGTATAAATACCGTGACTGTGGCTCAGTCGAGGCATGTATGGCGTCAACGTTGTTTATATATGAGATTTTTCCTGGAAGGTAGAGCCGCAATTGCTTGTGATGGCTATGGATTTCGGCGTGCGCGACCCTGAAGCACGCGAACTTGCGACACTCTTTGCAACGCTGCAGGCCAGCTTGAACATGCGAAGCGGTACACATTTGAGCCATTTCTCTCTCACAGAGTGCAAAACCGTTTCCCATAGCGTTCGCGTACAGCTTCTCGGTGGATCGCTGCTGGTGCCAGTTATAGGAGCCGCGCATTTTTAACCGTTACTGAATTTACTGCAAAACGCCTCCGCCGAAATTTACGCTGTCCGCAAGCACGCAATACCTATTTCTGAACGGCGACGTGATTGATGCTGTGTATTCTTTCAGTCTGCACCAGAACTTAAATCAGCTTATAAACTTAAGTTGCGTGTGAATCTGAAATATGCATACACTTAAAGTTAACCCCAATTTAGCTCCCTCCAGCCCTCCCGTACCGCGCGGCGCTCCGGGGCAGCTTCGCGGGCGTCCCCTCTGCTCCGTCGTCGCCGAGTTGAGAGAAGCGTCTCGATGATGAGGGGAAGGAAAAAAGCGTGCTGGCTTCCGGCCCGTCCGGGCTGCAGGGAGCTGAGGAGTGACGACAGTCGGGAGCAGACAGGCAGTTAAAGAGGTTGGGTGGTGTGTCTGCGGGCGTGGAGGGCCTAGTTACCGCGCCGAGGCACGCGTTCCATCGCACAAGGCCCGCCGCCTTCGAGCAATCGCCGCATCGACAGCCACCCGAACTGGATTCATCGCCTCGGCCCCCGTATGTGACCTGTCCGCCGGACTTTTCCTTTTCCTACCTATGTAACATTGTATATTCCTACCTTGAATGCACCGTACGCCTTATTGTTTGTCTCTATAGTTGGATGAGTTTATTTTCGTGTTGTCCGTCTCCTGCCCATTGCGTTTCGTGTTCTGTATAGTTTCTGCTATTCCCTCTGTTCGTTTTTACCTTTTTTAGAGCGCAGCTCTTTGGCGCCCGTTTCTGCGTTTCGCGGCGTCGCCGTCGCCTTTGTCCGTTTTAACCAGGAGTGGACACCTTAGTCGCGCTTTAAGCCGCGAAACCAATGGAGCGGGATCTTGGAAAGCAGAGGGAAGGCGCATAACTGCCCTCTTGGAACAATGGGCACCTCAGTCGTGCTTTAAGCTACGTGGCGGTAGTGAGAGATGTGCGCTGCATGCGTTGGCATTGACAACGTCGTGCGTTCCATGCGTTGGCGTTGACAACGTCACTGCGTTGTACACAAGGAACGCCTTCGGCGTTTGGTGTGTTCACTTGGCGTTGGCTCTGTCTGTCTGAAAAAAATGGCTGAGGCTTAACTTGGTTAAGCCTGGAGCATGCGAAGCATCATCGTGTCGCGTAATTTGGAGGCGCACAACCACAGCGACGGCGCGAGGTGGGCCCCCTTTCTCCACTGCCGTGACGTCATCGTGTCATGAGGTGTGGCATCATCGTGTCACGTGATTTTGAGGCGCACAACCACAGCGACGGCGCGAGGTGGGCCCCCGTTACTCCACTGTCGTGACGTCATCGTGTCACGTGGTGTGACGTCATGTATCACGTGATTTGGAGGCGCGTAACCACGGTGAAGGGCTGAAGTGGTAGCTAAAGTAGTATGCTTCGCATAAAACTTTATGATTCTTACATAATAGGGAGGAAGTTTGAGGCATCCCGGAAAGGGCCACCTCTCTCAACCACTAGGTGCGCTCCTCAGTACAGGAACCCATTGGAGACCGCTGCGGCTCGGGCGCGCTCGACCAGGGCCTTCTCGCTCATTAGGTCGGAGCAGCCGAGCAGGGCCGCCTCCCAGTCTTTCCGGGTGGGGTTGGGTTTTGGGGCGAGGTTCTGGGTTGACTGACATGCCCATACCATGTGGAAGATGTCCGAAGACTTCTCCGCATGGTACGGACACTTTCCTGCACATGCAGGATCGAAGTGCTTTAAAACTGAGGGCCACAGCAATGTTTTCGTGCAAAGACGGAGGAGTGTGCGTTCCTCCGTCTTTGTAAGGCCCTTACAGGGCTTAGGATAAATTGCGTGGCCGGATTGGTATAATTCAGTAATCTGTCGAAAAGTGTGGGCCGGATTGGGTTCAGGATCCGTTTCGCAAGGGCCTGAAGGCGTTGCCCGGAGAGTGAGCGCGCGGGCGGCAGCATCTGCTGTTTCATTGCTTTTGAGGCCCATGTGAGCAGGAGCCAATATTATCGTTCGAGACGCTGGGGCCCCGAGGTAGTCGCTACTTTGAAGGATGCGATACGCAAAGAAAGGAATGTATCCCTGTTGAATATTTCTGCAGGCCCCTCTCGAGTCGGTAATGATGACTCGCGAGTCCTGGCCTACGGCGGCTAGCGCAATGGCGACCTCCTCCGCATGTGTTATGTCTTGAGGTCGGAACGTTAGGCCGTTTACCATTACGTTTTAGTAGACGACTGCAGCCCTGTACCACCTCCCATGTTGAGGCCGAAGGCGTTCACGTAGAAGATTCCACGTTTGTTTCCATAGTGGACTTTATTGTAGATATAAAGACAAACAAACAGGAATTCCTTGCCACTCATGTGGGAGAACACACCATTCCTCTCACAGCTGTGACAACCTCGCGAAATACTTGCATAGACCTGTTCTTTGAGAACCAGACATTGGTGCAGCAAGTCGAGCATATATTTATCTATTTCTCCGGCCACAAAGCTTCCTTCATGACAATCAAGAACTGTTAGCGAGTGTTTCTTGAAGAAGGAATATATGTGAAAAACAAGTTGTCTGTAATTGTACACACATGTCTTGCTCGAATTATTTGCCTCAGTCTATCGAAAAACTGAAACAGCCGATGTGCTGTGCTCAAATTTCGCATTAGGAAGTAACGTAATTGTAGGCAATTTTTTTTTGTGTTTCTCCCTGCCTGTAAGTAAAGACTTGTTAGTTAGTTTACGGTTTTAGTTTATGGGGTTTAACGTCCCGAAGCGACTAAGGCTATGAGAAACGCAGTAGTGGAGGGCTCCGGAAATTTAGACCACCTGGGGTTCTTTAACGTGCACTGACATCGTACAGTACACGGGCCTCTGGAATTTCTCCTCCAAAGAAATTCGACCGCCGCGGCCGGGTTCGAACCCGCGTCTTTCGGGTCAGCAGCCGAGCACCATAACCACTGAGCCACCACGGCGGCGTAGAGACTTGTTTTAAACCGTCAACCCTTTGAGTTCCTTCTCCATGACCGGCGCACTGACACATGTGCACCACGCACAGGCTGACCGACCTTAATAAATAAATTTTGTTCAACGCTCGCTTTTAGGCCACAGGGAAGCGTGAAGCTGCCCCTGTGCCTCAACGGCTTCCGCCAGGCAGCTGGCTGACGAGCGATAGTTGTGACAAATACGAATACATGAGAAAATGACGACGGCTACATCATTTCGAATATGTAAGAAGAGTTGTGAATGCAGCGGCTCAGTATTTAACAAAAAAGCGAAAATGCAACAATACTGATTTTCTTTGTCATGTTCTTGAGTCCACCTGAAAATCCAAAATGTAAAATAGCCATGTGCTGCAACAAAGGTAGCGAGACGTGTATCACTTGGCGAAGGTGCGCGCGTTTGTTCAGCTCGTTGAAAGCGGGCCGTCAGTTTTCTTTTAGCAGTCAGTCATAAGCCCGTATTGTTATAAAAATTAGCAAATCAGAATGCAGCAGTGCTAACAAGCATTGCAGGCCAATAAATTTCGAAGAAACAAGCCCATTTATACTCTGTAAAGCTCCGAAGCATTTTAAAAGTGCCACTCTAAGTGCAAAAAAGATAGTTGCATGCTTAGTATTGTGTGAACTTCTATACATGTCATCCCCATAATCTAAACGAAATAAGATGTCGGGGTCAGTAACTGGCTTACAGGTAGAGAAAATTCAAGAATCAGTTTGGAAGCTTTTCATGGCGACGGCACCTGGCTGAGGCTGAAAACCAATACTTCTCATAGTCAAGGAAACAGGATAAGTTGACCATAATTTTTGGTTACCTCAAGCAAGCCCTATGATTTCGAGCTGAATTTGTAAAAGTGGGATTCTAGGATGAGAGGTATGACGTCGCAGAGTACAATAAAATAAAATAATGCATCTAGGTATGTGTACGGCATACATGCATATGTTCTCTTGTATAGCTTTAGAGTGGTGTTTAAGATTTATTCTTCCTGACCAGTAAAAACAGAAAAAGTGATTGTAACGGTGATTCTTGTTCCCAAAGCGGCAGGCAAAAGCCAGCATTGTCCACACAACCTGTATATCTAAAATTTTGGGATGTACTGCTAGTTCCACATAGACAAAACGTTCAGAAAAGTATAGCTTTTTTTCACTGCCAAAGTTTCCTTTAAGCGTACTTTAGATAATATTGAGTTTATATCCTTAACTTGAATTACATGGAAATATTTCCCTAGGGTGTGCCTACTTAGATGCTGCATACTAGGGGGAATTTAGATTATGCTGGAATTTCTGCATCTAATTAGGAAGAGAAATGCCTTGGTTTTGTGGCCTCCGCTTGCAAAATTATCCACCAAATGATAATCCTCTTCAAGGCCATCTTCATCATCAGCCTGACCACGCCTACTACTGGCAATGGTGTAGAAGTAGAGGCCCATCTCACTCGCAAAGGAACTTGTGTTATGTTAGTGACCCGGGAACTTAACGCTGCTCGGGTCTGAGGCATGACAGGTAAGAATTCGACTTTCATCATCATCATCATCATCAGCTTAATACGCCCACTGCAGGGCAAATTCTTGTAGGACCCAAGCAGTAAGGGAATTGGTTGAAGTTAAACGCGGTCCGAGCCTTGACAGGTCGTCGGTTTCAGCACTGCATGACTTTTATGAGCGGCTCGACGTCAGCATTGCAGAGCCAACCACCATGCGATAGCGCATAGCAAATGTCGAAGAACTGAAATAAGCCTCGTTTATGTGGTTAAGCAAAGTGAACGATAATGGTCCTGTCGCGAACACAAACAAATGTGAGCAGATAAGAGCCCCAAGAAACTTGATTATCGTGGAAAGTACAAATAAGCCTTTGTGTCTCAGCCACGCGGAAAATGCGAGGGGAACTAAGGAAATCTGGGAAGCGTTCTACTTTGCTGACAAATAAAATGCTCTCACTGGCCCACCGTATAGCCATCACTCATCAGGCAAGTGAGCATATTCATTGCAGGAAGCCACAGGTAAATGAAGGTAGCAGGTAGATATGCGTGTATGCATCAATGACGTCAGCTTCTGAAGGCTGCGAGAAAGTATCCAACAAGCTGGTGCGGCTTATCAACGAAGCGTTGCTTAACGACCGCTCTCCACCGTTTAAGCTTAGTTGGAGAGCAGCTCAGCGACAATAGCGCTGTGAATTCAGCACAGTTCCGTAGTTAAGTGTTACATCCGCGCAATGCCTATATAACACTTGTCATGGCTGACAAGGCACTTCAAGATCACTCCAACTTTTCTGGTGACTATGGCGACCAAAATACAGATATTAATATTGTCAAGCATTTGCCTAATATCTACTTTTTACTGCCATGCAAAAAAAAAAATAATCACAATAATTTCCCGAATTTTTTCTTCCTCTTTAAAGCACGATTTGTTATTGTGGACATTTCTGCTTATGTTCAGTTCTGGTTGGGAACCAGGAGTGTCCATATTCATACCCAAAAATTCTGGACAAAAGCATTTTTGAGCTGTAAACTTTTTATGAACGGAATTTTTTCATATAATGTAAGATTTCACTGTAATAATCAATATATCCGCAGATCATCTGAGGGCAGTCTTGCATTTTTTTTCTAGTAACGTTCTTGCTATCTTCAAAAGCATTCCCCATTGGTTCTCTGTGGCAGTCGTAACTGTTCGAGCGAAACACTTTAAAAGAAAGATTTCGCTACATATCAGAAGAATGGACTCTTGTATACAATAGTCCTATAACAGTATCTTACAATTTTTCAATTTTCAAAACTTTTGTCCGAAAGTATTGGACATGTGCAAGGAACAACTGTATATTGATTGCTCGTTTGGAGCAGCGTACGCTCCTATACTTTTTTTATAGTCACGTCAGGTGAAATGCTCATGAACAAGACTTATTTGAGTTGGCACATATTAGTGATTTGTTCATTGTGAACCAACCTTGACTGAAGTGTGACAATGATCTCTGTTCGTACATGGATTTCCTTATCTCGTGATAACATGGTACATCCCAAGCTGAACAGTGATCCTTTGTCTTCGCACATAATCCCATGTAGAGGAAGTTGTCCTCAGACACCCAATAGGTCCCGCAGATATTTACTGCTGACATGGGTCCGCATAGCTATCAGGAAATAAAAAAAGGCTCTCCGGAAGTTACAGCTTTCATGCAGACAAATGTCTCAACACAAGTTGCATAGGGCCGCCGACAACCGCCAGCATTCGTCATCACAAAATGTACTTTATGGAGCACCATGCGGTAGGCCGGTGGCGACGCTTCTATTGTCGCGGCAGAAAGCAATCCGATGGTAGTGCAGCCAAGATCGTTTCGCGTGCGCAAAACACCGTTTTTGGAAAGGTCACGTCGCAGAAGCATCGCGTCGAGTCGCACACGTAACGAGTGCGGCTAGCCGCACAGCGTAAAGTTTATTTCAGCATCCGGAAAATGCGGAGTTCATAGTGAGCTTTTCAAACCTGGTCATTTCACTGTGTTGACGGAAAAGTACACTTTCCGAACGTAATCACTTTCACACACGAGCACTTCACTGCGTCCTGCAGCTTAATGCGTGCACAGGAAATTCACCGCACGCAGCTGATACTCACTGCTGTCAGTGAAGATCCCCGCGGCATTAGGAACGCTTGCAGCGACCACAAACGGCTCCAAATAAAAACTCTGTGACACCGCCACTACGTAATACTTGCGTCGATTTGGAGGCCACTCTGTAAACTTAGCGTAGGTCGTTACAAAACCCGACCTGAACAAACTGTCGCTAGCCGATGCAGCGCACGGCGAATTTCGCAGTCGTTTTGAACACAACATTCGGCCAATATTATTCTTCGTGGCATTGCCACCACTATCTTGACCTCGCTTCTTGCTTCAACCACAGGCGTCATCTTTGCCTTCGCGAAAACCAGGAGGGAGGGGCCTCGAACGCTTCACACGAAAGCAGCCAATAGCTGCAATCCGGCCGTCGTTCGGACCAACACGCCCGCAACAAAAGTTGAAGTTGAAGCAACAAGGCAAAAATAGCGATCATTCAACGACCCCGACAAGGGCTGAGTCAACACGGGCCACGGGCTGCCATGGGGGCGGAGGCAAAATCGCGCGAATAGATTGTCGGTACGCCGGCGACTCTCAGGCGAAAGGTGCGTCGCGTGAGACCAGGATAGAAGTGCGTGGTATGCATTTGTCACAGAGACTGACTTGACAATCGTCTCTAGCCCGACGGGCGGCTGCTCCGCCAAACAACTTATCAGTGACAGCATCGTCAGAACTGCAAAAGCAGCACGTGGGGAGCGGAGGGGTGGAGGGGCAGTGACCGCATGTCAGAGGCAAGGGCAGCCGGCAGGAAGGTAGATAGGGTGAAATCCGTGCATGGAGAAAGCTATCGAATGTTCTCCAGACTTTTTTCTATTAGTAAAACCGTGGGTCCGAGGTTGTGTAGTACAACCCTCAACTGCTGCGACAACATGATATGAGGATATCTTTTTTTTTTGTCTGCTATAACCCTAAAGCGGGCCTCAGAAATTGAACACCCCTCTTTATACTTTATCTGCGAAAGCTTTGAAATGCAAGACAAGGCGAGATATGGCAGCCCCGATCCGGCCAGTCTACTCTACGTGAGGGCTCTGTACTTGACAACTTGACACACAGTTCTGCACTACGTAGGCTTTAACTAAAACTATTAGTCGATAAGTAAGGTCCTGCAGATTTGTTTCTCTGAGTGAGTTTTTTTTTTTTTAAGTTGTAGTTTGGGCATTTGACTGTGCGTCGGTGTGCCTGTAACTAACTTTGTTTGCCTTGTAAATTTTGTAAAAAAAACATTTCTTCACCTTGCGTATCATCGTTTCTTGCTTCCATCAGCACCGAATCACCGCGTTTAGAGGGATCTGAGTCTTTCCGAAGAGCGGCAACGAATCTGTTTTGAAATTACTTTTTGTTTTTGATACTTTTTGTGCAGAAATTTTTTAAAGAACTTAATGTAACCAAAAAGTGCTTTTCTCTGTTAACTCTTTTGTTTTCTTTTCCAGCAATGTCTCTTGTAAGGGACCGTATTGTGCACTCTCCTTACCCAGACGTCGACATTCCGGAATGCACGCTTTACAATTTTGTTGCACAAGCTCTGAAGAAACATGGAGACAAGACAGCTTACGTGAGTACCTTTGACAGAACTAATACCTGCTGTCGACCTTAGATTCGAGCGTAGCTTTACGTAAAGAGTTTCATTCGCTTAAGTTAAATTGATTTGACAAGTGTAACGGTTGCCGGCTGCCAAATCTTGACGGCAACTTTCTAAGTTCGTATTGAGAAGGATCGTTTCCACGGGCACTTTTGCAGAACAAATGAGGCGTCGCTAATAACAGACCTTGCAGTCGGCACTTTTAATTACGTCGTTCGGAGATAAAACTAATTCCGAGCCTGTCGAGAAGCAAATTTTGAAAAGGTAGCTGCAGCTAGCCCCAGAAAGCATGCGTATATCAGTAAGCCGCACGAAATAAAACAGAAATGCATGCAGCGCAAGTATGACCACAAAAACTACGTAATATTGAGGATCGCATTAGACATAGGCTTTGTAACGGGCGACTTAATAAGCAATACAGGCCACACCTGACGTTTAAATGTATATAATCCCCGGCCATTATTCCGGGAAATGCGGTATACGTTTACGTTGAAACTATACTACTGAATTTTTGTTCTAATTATCCCCTATGTCTATGAATTTAAAGAAGTACTCGTTAGCGGAAGTTCTTACCTTCATTTAGCGCTTCCATTCCATGATTATCTTCCTTTGATTATATTTCATTTTTATAATTCGGCGTGCACACTGGCCCAGCCCAGTAATGAGAACGTGGCGGCGCTTCAGCAGTCACGAGAGATCAGAAGAATAAAAATGAAATAGAGCTGGAATAGAAATGTTACATAATTTAGAATCGGAAATTAGAAAAAAAATCACAAACTATGACATCATAAGTGACGAATCTTTCCTCGAAACAAAATAAAAATAGCTGAGAGTAATCGCCGGTAGTAAGAACATGGCGCTTGATACACATCAGTTCGCCCTGTTTTTGTTGCGCTTGCAGATCGAAGGGACCAAAAGCATTAGTTACGCCGAACTCCTGAAGATGGTGCGTCAGTTTGCTACGGGATTCCAGCAAAACGGGGTCTGCCGCGGCGACCGCGTGATTCTGGCGCTCAACAACACGACGGACGGAATCATCGCCATCCTCTCGCTCATGATGTCCGGCTGCGTTGTGTGTTTCTGCAGCGGACCCAGAACAAAACGTAAGAGGGGGAATTGGGTACACGTTTCACTTTGCTTCGTGTAACAACAGCCTTAATTTATGGCAATGCACAAACCTACCATGAAAGAGCGGGGTAGTGAAGAGGGCGCGCATTAAGCGACGACCGACAGCCACTGATAATTTCTGGTCGACTACATTATAAATACATAAAAGGATGAGCATGCTTATCGCAGGTTACCTGGCGAGGGATTTGCTAACCGCACTGAAGGCTCTTCCACCTGACAGCAGTTGCCCAAGACCATGGTGAACACTAAAGTGGCCTTGTATATCTGACGGCGGGCTGTCTGTGCGAAAATCCCTGTGATGACGTGTATAACAGCAGGATTAACATTGAACAACGTGTTCCGCTCTGCGAGACGGAATTCGTGCCTCGAAAGTCGGTCCGGGCTTTAGTATGTAGCGTGCCGAGTGTCTCCCTGCTCCAGTGAGTGCGCGAGCACACATTCCCTGGCGAATTTTTATAGCAGTTTTAATTTTTAATTACGATGCTCGCATTATAACAGAAGCCAATGTGAGCCAGAACTGTGACATCCGCTGGTTGCGAGACCGTATTGGTCCCGCTTTTACACACGGAAAGAAGAGCAGCGACGTAAACTGACGTGTCGTAACGGTCCCTGTTTAAGGAAACGTGCGATGCCATAGAGCCTTATTCTGACTGAAATGACCATCAGCTCATTGATTCTTTCATTTAGCGCATATTAACCTGGTGCAGTAATTTGTTATAACTGCTTAAACCTGAAGAACGCTAACTATGACCACAAATGGTTTGGTTTGGTTTATGGGGTTTAACGTCCCAAAGCGACTGAGGCTATGAGAGACGCCGTAGTGAAGGGCTCCGGAAATTTCGACCACCTGGGGTTCTTTAACGTGCACTGACATCGCACAGTACACGGGCCTCTAGAATTTCTCCTCCAAAGAAATTCCAGCCGCCGCGGCTGGGATCGAACCCGCGTCTTTCGGGTCAGCAGCCGAGCACCATAACCGCTGAGCCACCGCGGCGGCTGACCACAAATGATCTTAATAATCTTTCCATGCGCGTCACTTGCAACCACCTTCAAATGTCTCCATTTCGAAAATCTCTGCTACGACAAGACATAAATACTTATGCATTCATTTAACCTGAGATTCGATTTCACATGACGCAGGTTATTCAACAAGCTAATCGCGCTCTCAGTTATTTTCGGCAAACACTGAGTCAGTATCTCTATTGGTGAAATTACAAGCCTATTTAACATTTATTAAGTTCACGCTTAAATGTGCATGCTCAGTTTGGGACACCTAGCAAAATAAAATCAAGAACGCAGTGGCAAATACTCTTCAAAGGAGACCCTACAGCCAATGGCATCAACCGATTGCCATGACGTTGCAGTTTCCCGAAGGCATCTGGCGACCACCTGCGATTTGTCGCCAGAGGATTAACCGAAACGTCATAGGGACTGGTCGGTGCCATTGGGCGGAGGACCTCCTTGGAGGGCCATTCGCCGCTGCGTTCTTGACTAGCATCAGACTGCAGAAGCAGTACAAAACCGTGCGGAAATGTTCTATTCCTGTCATGTAAACATCACTTCAAATCAAATCAATTTTATTTCAACATCACAACGTACAGTCCTGAGCAAAAGTGGAGAGATCGGCGCTTCGGCGGCGGGAGCAGTTGCGGGGCCGCCCCACGGCGCTGCTATCTCGCCGCGCTCGCTCGCTGCGAGAGTGCCTCGAGTGACGACAAACTTCCCCCTCGCTCTCGCGCGGGTGTTTATCATGACTGATAAATTCCTAGTGCGGATTTCGGCTACTCTGCTGGTGAACGGTCGCGTCGACGAGGAGTGTGAAAAGAAAAGTGTGTAGTTCCCGAAGGAAAAGTAGCCGAAATCCGCACTAGGAATTTATCAGTCGTGATAAACACCCGCGCGAGAGCGAGGGGGAAGTTTGTCGTCACTAGAGGCACTCTCGCAGCGAGCGAGCGCGGCGAGATAGCAGCGCCGTGGGGCGGCCCCGCAACTGCTCCCGCCGCCGAAGCACCGATCTCTCCACTTTTGCTCACGACTGTACATTGAAATGCTGCGGAAAACGTAATGTTCACCTGACAAGCATAGCAAACTACGTTAAAATTTAAGACGCGTCTCTTTCATCAGAGCTATTATCATCCGCTTCATGAGACTGTTATCAGCTCTGCCTATCGCATCACCAGCTGTACCAACCATGAGACGGCCGTCTACCCTCCCCCGTACGGATTACTGCTGCATCTATATTTTTTTCTCGTACTGCATGGGAATGCGTGCAAGCATGCCTGATGCCATCATGCTTCGCTCCAATTCTACGTCCTTCAAAAACTCGATTGCACAAACCATGTACTGAGAACACCCCCCCCCCCCCCCCCCCCCTTGTAACATCCCTTTAATGAGCTCTTCGAGGTGCTAACAAACAAAAAAGTAGTAGTCGACACATCTTTATTGATTGAAAAGTAAATATCTCCTCCTTGTGCTGCACAGCCAGTCCTTCTGCATATTATTTTTGAATTCGTCAGTGTTATACTCCTCTCAGTTAACTTTTATTTATTTTCTGACCGTATTCTTTGCTTTTCTTTCACTTAATCGCCCTGAACTTGTTCTGTGCATGATAAGGGGTAATTGTGCACTGAACATGTTGCCATGCAGCAGCTCATACTGCCACAGTCGAACGCCCTTTTCCATGAAATTTATGGGGAAACAAATAATTGAAACTAAATACATACATACTCCTTTGCTCCGTCCACAGAGGAGCTGGTGTACCATGTCAAAGACGCCAAAGCAACGTTTTGCCTAACAGACGACGAGAGTTTGGCATCCATCGTTGAACAGCAGTCTCAGTGCGGCTTTAAGGTAAGGTGCACTTTATTATCACGCTGTTATCAGCGCCGTTCATGCAGAAACATACAAGCATGGACTGCGCGGGCTGTAGTCGAATTTTTTTTTATTGCGTAAGCAATATTACGACAGGTTTCAGGCCTTCGCGTCGGGGCGGCCGCGAGGAACGTTACCTTGAAGGGCGGCGCGAGGCGCGGCGCACTACAGCTGTGGCCGCGCCGCTGCCAAGTGGAGGCGCTGCCCTCGCCGCGCTCTCGCCAGCTGCGGAGTGTGGAGAGGAGGCTGGAGAACGGGGGGGGGGGGGGGGGGGGTATAAAATGCGTTCGCTCGCTTGCCGGCTCCGTATGACTTCTGTTCTCGCTTCGGCGAGCGCGGCTTCGGCCGCTTATCTGTTTTTTTGAGCAGCGTCCGCTCCGGCGGACGCAGTTGTTGCTGCGACGCGCGTTTTTCTTTCCTTTTTCTCTCTTTCCTCTGATCTTTTACCTCTCCTCTGTCTGCACGAGGCAGCGGTGGTGGCTCGGCTCGAGCCAGTAAGCAGGCCCGTGCAATTTCCTTTTCATCCTTCTCTCAGTCACAACAACAACAACAACTCCGTATGAGTTCTGAGTATCTGTTCTCGCTTCGGCGAGCGCGGCTTCGGCCGCTTATCTGTTTTTTGAGCAGCGTCCGCTCCGGCGGACGCAGTTGTTGCTGCGACGCGCGTCTTCTCTTTCCTCTCTCTCTTCTTCTGATCTTTTAACTCTCCTCTATCTGCACGTGGCAGCGGTGGTGGCTTGGCTCGAGCCAGTAGCAGGCCCGTGCAATTTCCTTTGCATCCTTCTCTCAGTCACAACAACAACAACAGCCGGCTCCGTCGCTATGCCGCCTGATAAACAGAGAGGGCGACTACGTCTGCTTGACGAAGCCAGGAAGCAACAACGGGCTTCGGAGACAAATGGAGAACGCGAACAGCGCCTTGCTAAGCGGCGCGCTCAAGACGCTGCTAGACGGGCGCATCGCGCCCCTATCGAAACCGAATCGTCTACAACCGGTGATGATCCCGAATGGAACGCTATGGATGCTTACGCAACCCACCAGGTTTAACCAAAGCTAAACCCCAGCACATTTTTTTCTGTAGGTACAGGATTCGTAATCAGTTCATGCCTTTACACGTTGCCTGTCTAGAATGGCCACCCCACGTTGAAGCAGTTTGTGAATGTCTCTCCAGAGTTTACTTCTTGAACACACCCAGTCGACGTGCACGTGTTACGTGAGGGGCGGATTATTGTAAAGATAAAATACGAGTTTGCTGCCAGGATATGCATAAAATCATGCTCGCTTTTTAGAAATATCGACAGCACGGGTACAAACAATGTGATACTGAACTAACTGCAGATAAGCAGCTACAAACTACGAGAAAGAAAACCTGACCATGAAACCAGCAGTGGCTTAGTGCAGCGGGTGATACGCACGGCGCTTGATGTAGAGCGATGTTCAAGCATTACCTGGTGGCAGTGAGAGGGTGCTCATGCGGCGTCGATGAGGCGACTCTAATTCGGAGTTCTTAAGGAAGGGAATGCTGATGTATATATAAATATATGAAGAATGAGCGGACTTTTACGTGAATGTTTAGCATGTGAGTGATTTTATGTGCAGCTAGGCGTGGTAAACTGGGCCTTGAGTAAACACGAAGTGATATGGGAGGTTCTGAGTACTGGTGAATTCTATTGGCAGCACAGGAACGAAGGCAAGAGCAGTGAGGATCAGAGCACTAGCGCAGCGAGAGTGTGACTTCTTTCTCCCTCATTGGAACGCCCCATGCACTCCGAGAGCAGTGCGAAGGCGAAGGTGTATCACTTGGCGTGCCTTCCCAGCATCCTTGCCACAGCCGGCCGAAACCGCCCAAATTTGTTAACATGCAAGTTTAAGCAAAGTGTGATATTTGTCGTCGAACCGCCGACTACGAAACCGCCAGTAATAAGAAGCTTATAAAGCTGTTTGCTTTAACAAATCATTTTGATCTTTCCGTCTTGAAATATGAACTACCAACCACCTGATCCGAGTAGGCAGACATACTTTTCTTGACGCATGCCTCGACATTGCGTCTTTTCTGCGGTGGTGAGGAGAGTTCTTCAAACATTTGAGCGTGCGCTTCAGTGTCTTCATCACTGCTAGAGCTGCTCGAACTCGAGCTAACACAACTGTCCCTGCTGTCGTCGTCCATTTCAACAAGTGAATCGCAATCTGACGACGCTTCGCAACCGCCACTGCTGCCGAAACGAATAAAACACAATCAAAGTAAAAGAATACTAAAAAAAAATTGTATAATTCAATAACATCGACAGTTCATCATGAAAAATGTCATGCAAATGTCGTTCATTTTGCAAAATCATACATTTGTCCTAGAGATCTCATACAATATCATAGAAATTGTATGATATTTTTATGACGAAGTGTGTATGATGCTATTACATAATAGTTTTTTTTTCAGCAGTGTATTACGCGTTTGCGCCATGTGATTTCCTCCCCACTTCGCTTCTCGCGCGGGAGCAGCTCGAACTGCTCTCGACTGTTCTCGGTGTCGTCAAACTGCTCCTGTCCTGCCATTGGATCACAGAATTCTTCTAGGCCCGTGTGCTGTGCGATGTCAGTGCACGCTAAAGAACCCCAGGTGGTCGAAATTTCCGGAGCCCTCCACTACGGCGTCTCTCATAGCCTCAGTCGCTTTGGGACGTTAAACCCCATAAACCAAACCAAACCACAGTGCTCCTACTCTTCTTCGCCCATTGGAACACAACACTTTGCGAGAGAGCACTTTGAACGCTATTAAAAGTGCTCCTTTCGTCCAATGGAAACCGGTATAAGTCGTCAACATAGCCTCGACATAGCAGCATGTTAAATGAACTCTGAGCACAACTCGCCTAATTTTTATTCTAAGGAAAAATTGATTCTGTGGCTCTTTCTGGGTATGTTTACGTCTGTATGGCTGAAAAAGAAGCATTTGTAATTGAGAAAATTGCACGCGAAAATCTTCGCGCTCCTAAGCTCAGACTCTGCGTATACACCAAAACGGACTCATTATCACCGTTTTGAAGTGAACGGCAGTACGGATCCTCTGGGATTCGCACTCAAGATGGGGGCGTTTGATTTTCCAGCAGCGTTTCGCTAGCCTCACTTCAGCAGTACGCCGTCTTTTTTTTTTTTTTTTTGCATCTGCACACGTTGCACTCTGCCAAAGTGAATAATCTAAGATAACACTAATCGAATTTGTCGAGAGCTAGCATTCGCGGTGACTTATCGAACTCTATATACAAAAAAAAGGTTCACAAGCCTGAAGTGTAAGAGGGCGCACTTAATCACATTCACATTATCTGCCGCAGGCACTGTTGCGGTAGCACTCTGCAGTGCGAGCTTGCGCTTTCTTCTGACGCGGCTAAAACATGCTTACTTCTCCATAACTTTGCTTCTTTTTCTGTCATGAAATGACGAAAAATCTAGTGATGTTGACGTTTCGAAAATCAGCAACGCTTTGTGGCATCGGGCGCCATGCAACACATGCAAAACAGCGAGTGGCAGTTTGCAGAGCAGCAGTTATACGAACGCAGACTCCGACGCTGGTGGCGCTGCTACTGCGGTGCGCTGCGTACTCTTTAAGTGTTTCACGGTTTAGATACCCCTCTAGGTGCTTTCCATAGGCCAGGCGCAGCCCGTGTGACTCAGGTTTCCACTCCCGCTACTTACTTTTACAAGATATGGCACTCTTGTATCCTTCACAGTGCTTAATTTTTTCTGTGCGCCAAGACATATCACATCCCACGTACAACTCGCCATCTTAGTCAAGTTATTGAAATGCAGCAGACTCATGTGAGGTTCCGAAAGGCAAGCACCCTGCAACACTTGTAGATGGACTCTGAAGCTGCTCACAAAATCAAGTTCAGTTTTAAGTTTGCTTGTGGAGTCTTATGAAAAGCTGTGGAACATTAGGAAGATGCGAACCTTTCGTATAATGTCTTATGAGACCTACGAAGAAGCCTGTAATGTGTTGTGAGAATGTGGAGCTAAAATGCACAAAAATTTATGCGGCTTCGCTAGGGGTCCACTGCTGCTGTGTTCGCAACGTCTGCTAGAATGTAAAGTGCTGGCTGGTCTCTGAGCATCGGTTTAGTACTGAAATTCGATACATTTAATTCAGGACGCACTTCATGGCGATTGCATCTCTGGGCGTTTCTATCTCATTTTACATGAAAGCGCAGCATTCAAGGCGTCAGGGAGCCCGCCGGCCAACGCACCAAAAGTTTCCACAGAAGTGGCACGCGAACTCAGGCCTTGATCCGTTGTTGGCTGCGTAGATGGTATAGCAAGGTAACGACAGCCTGCCTCGCAGATAACCAGCTCCTGGTTCAGAGCAAACTTCACTTCTGTAGGAATGATGCAAGGAGTGACGGTATGGTGAACACACTGAGCTGCTTATTCTGTGCTCATCTAAAGGAGATGATTGTCTTTACGCTCTCTTGTCTTTTCAGGTGTGCACCCAAAAATGCACTTTTCGATTCAATATGCACTTTGTAGATGAGACAAAGAATGAGACGATCGACACAGGCGCCTGTGTCTGCCGTGTCGTTCTTCGTCTCGTCGGTTCTGCGTCTTTTTATAACTAAGCATACAGCCGCAACCAGCCCCACAGCATAACTTAATGAAGTGCGATTGTAGTGAATGCACGAACCCTTTGCCGCAGGCAAACACACGCGCGCGTGTTTAACCAATTTCAGGGTCGTTGCCCATTCTCCGCTCACTTGTATCTCTTTTGCAGAAAATATTTGTCAGCGTGGATGTGCCCGGCTACACCTCCGTCAGCTCATTCAAGCAGCTCCCAGAGATGGCGTTGGAGACACTGCAGGAAAGCGACACAAAGAAAGCCCTCTGCGCCATCGCTTACACGTCTGGGACAACTGGCGAGCCGAAAGGAGTCATGATCTCGCAGTACAGTTTCGTGGCGTGCATCCAGAACTCGCTGTGAGCTGTCGTCGCTGCGCACATAACTTGCTCAGCCTAAGGGCCGTTTCACATGCATGCGATTCTCGCCTGCGACGCTGCGAATTCTGTCGGTCTGCGACTGGGGAGGGCCGTCGGTCTAGCCGCAGACGGCCTGCGACCAAGTTCCGTCCGGTTGGAATGCAGTCGCAGCGTCGGTGTGTTCGCTCTGCGACTGACCAATGGGCAGCGCCGAGACGTCACGTCCCGCGCCGTCTCTGCGTAGGGTCACGTGGGAGCTGTTCCCGCGACGTAAGCAAAACTGTTTATTCTAATCACAACATACGAAATATTGCGTTGCATCTAAAAACACGCTGGTCATAACATCATCAACACATTCCGTGCAGCGTTTCTGTAGCGTTTAATCACGGGTTGCCTATGCGAACATCGAGCAACCTTGCGTGTCCCTCCGACCGAATTCGCTGGGCGCGCGTTCCATGTGAAAGCACTGTGCGAAAATCGCACTGCGGCGTCACCGACTAGATCGACTATTTTCGTTCTAGTCGCAGCATGTGAAACGGCCCTAACTCTGCGGACACAGACTGACGGACGGACGGACGGACACAAAAGAGCATAAGCTCCTTAAGGGGGGCCGAGCGTCTTAGAGATAAAAAAAAATTATTAATGAAGCCACTGTTATGAAATCTTCTGGGAACATGTATTATGCGCATTGATTCCAAATATCTAATTTAATTTTATGTAAAACACGTCCTTGTGCACTGAAGTAATATGTTCGGCAACTTGCCGAGAGCTTTCAAGAAATTTTGCTGCAGAGAACTTGCTAAATGCGTGCCATTGCTTTCTCTTCACCTCAAGGAGTGAGGAATGCAATAAGTGTAAAATTATTGTCCTGCCAATCATAGCAGTTCACTTATTGGGTTTTGAAGTTGTCGCTACAGAAACAGGAATACTAATTTTTCTTTCCATTTTTGAAGTTGCAACTTCGAAACGCTATAATTGAGCTTCTATAATAGGTAAGATGAAATTTTACCCTTACGAAATTCCTTGGTGTCAGTAGCAACCAATAGCATGCATTTTAGCAAGGTCTCCGGAGGAAAATTTCTTTCAAGTTGTCGGCATAAAGTTACCTAACATGTTACATAAGTGCGCAAGGACTTGTCTCATATAGAATGAAATTGCATATTTCGAATCAGCACGCATAAATACATGTTCCTTGAAGGTTTTATAATTGTGGCTTCATTAAAATTTTTTTTTTCTGTAAGACACTCTGCCCCGTTAAGGAGCTTATGCTCTTTTCTCCCTTCCGAAAATGGCAATCTCCATACGTTTAGAGGCTATCCATCTTATTCTCGTGTTACCTATAAGAACAGCGTTCGATTTATTTATTTCGTATGCAAATTATATGCCCCGTTTTATGAGCCTAGTTTCTGTAATGCTCTTTGCTGCAAAACTTACTTTGTGAAGCCTAGACGCAGTTTGCTGTCATAAAAAAAAAGAAGATATTGGATCCGGGGAACGGCAGTTCTGGCTTATGCTCAAACCAACTTCACTCTTTTTCCAGGTCTTGCAACATCACATACAGTCACTTGCATGCATCTATGATTTCTATAAGCGAACCGAATTTGTGACTTCTTTGCCACGCAATTAAATTTATTCATTATGCTCTCTATCCTGACAATAATGGCATGCCTTTGAAATTATAATGGTTGTTCGAAGCAGGTAATGGAGGCATTGCATTACCTTTAACGCAGGGGTATAGAGAGGGAGAGAGAGCAAAGGAAAAAGAGAAAATATATATGTCTGTTCAACATAATCTAGGCTATAATAAATATGGCAGCAGTACTGTGGACCTCTAGATAGAGATCAAACATTTACTACAGTGCTTCTATGGCAGAGAGCAAATCTATTCCGTTAGTAGTTCTGGCGACCAATGGAAGCAAAAATATTTATTGCGACGCCTTTATTGCGGAATAAAGGAAATTCGCCCTCATCCGGTAACAGCTTTGGTGGTTGATAGAAAGAAATGTTTTCAGCTCTGCTTATGCTCCGAGATGCTGTCGGTGAACTGTGCGCAGTGCAAGTTGAAATGATTTTTTTTTATTTCAGTGGCATCAAATGTGTGGAGAAAAGCGACGTGGCTATAGTCCTGTGGGTTCTCATCTCGATCAGCTCAATCCGGCTCTTCTTGAACTTAATGGTGCTCGGCTGCACCACTGTGGTCGTCAAGCCAAAAAGCGGAAGTAAGAAGCTCATGGAAGAAATCAGGAGACACAACGTGAGACTCTATGCTTGCTTCTTTCGCGCGCAGAAGCGCAAAATACAACGTCAGATAATCATAATAGTAATTAATGCTCTTGGCAATTTGCGTTAAAAAAAGGCAAAAGCTCGTTTTTTTTTTGTGACTTCGTGATGTGGCATTTCAGTCGCACTCAACTGCCACATTAGCCTGCATAACTCGTTAGAGCGGTATCGTAAGTCCTTGACTTACTTTTTGTCGATAAATAGTGCATTTGTCCAAATTAACTACTTTTAGTACAAATCTTTTTTAATTAAACAGCTACTGATATCTCTTGTGCTCGTGGAAGCAGCCGAAGATAATCAGCGTGCACATCCACATTTGGCCATCTTATACTCATGGTCTAAAGAAGGTTGAAATTAATGCAACACTGAAGCTTTTTTATCTATAGCGTTGAGTCTGGTTCTTTCTCAAAAACTGATACATAAAAAGGCCGGGATTTTTCTGATGAATGACACAAGTCGGCGGGGATAAACCAGTCATTTTCAATATTCTGACATGTCACGAAAAGCGAGAACAAATAATTTTTTCCAATTAGAAGTTTTTTAAATGAGGCTAATCAGCAATCCAGTT
Organism: Amblyomma mixtum; assembly: GCF_055824585.1. Taxonomy (NCBI): domain Eukaryota; kingdom Metazoa; phylum Arthropoda; class Arachnida; order Ixodida; family Ixodidae; genus Amblyomma; species Amblyomma mixtum. The sequence continues at coordinate 109,086,799 of NC_143017.1, read as the reverse complement.
TCTGTCATGGTCGATTCTAAGAGTAAGGACGTTAAAGGACATCTGAGAATACCCCGAAAAGCCCTCATTACGCTACCATTACTTATGGGAGACCCAAGAAATGTGGCCCATTAAAGAAAACAGATCATACTAACAAGCTTGGTAAAAATATTTACCGAACGTCTGATTGAATTTCTTTATCCTTTTGCTTTCTTGTTAAAGGGCGTTTTGTAAAATATCAGCTGGGCTAAATAGATTTTTATTTTCTTACGCTTTAAACATATACAGATATAAATATCCATTCAGTGTAGTTGCTTTCATACGTTAGTTATTCTTACACTATCTAAATTAGGCCCCACATTGCCCTGTTTGCAAATCTTCCGTCGCGTCTTTAACAATATGAATCCTCGCTGAAGGAAATGCGATGCACGCTCTTTTTGCTTTTTGGGAGGGTAAAGCGAGGCGGGAGGGGGAGATTGACGTCTGATCTTGCTTATCGCTACATTCGCTCTGGACATCCGTGAAAGGTGCAGCTTTGAACCCTTAACTTCCGTAACCACAGTTACTCCAACTGAGAAACCCAACTATGTCAGGAAATTTGTATATATTGTGGTGCAACGTTCACAATGAAAGAAGTACTAAGGACGATAATGGAAGACAGCAGTGGTTTGAGCGTTCGCCTCGAATACGGGAGGTTCGGGGTTTGATACCCGGTGCTGACGGGTACCCACCGATGATAGCACACTTCCAAGCTTTCATCTGGCGTGGTGCTGGGTTTATCCGGGTTGAAATGCCTGGTAAATTGGTCTTTTATTCCACTTTGCATAGACTGAAATACCTTGTGCCATGGAGCTCTTTGGCCAAAGCTACCATTTGTGGGGGTTTTACTAGAGGTCGTCCGACTTACCAGCACGGTTATGAGCGAATGTTCGCCAACTTTAGGGCAAGGTATACTCCGCTACCGGACGGAACGGGATGCGGAAGGGCGTTCCTCTCCACTAGGCTTCGCCCCGCCGGCGAAGAGCGGAGCCTCGCGCCGAACGTTAGAACAAGTCCAGGTTTCCGAGCCGAAGAGGGCCGTATCCCCCCCCCCCTACCCCCCCCTACCCCCCCCCTACCCCCCCCCCCCTCCCTCGCGCGAAGCAATCACGCTATCCATGGCGTTCGTGTCGCTGCGACAGTGCCCTCCCTTGTTAGTTAAGGTAGCTATGCTAGGGAGGGTGCATGGCTGAGAAGCCAACCACAGGGGACCGGCGGGTGCAGGTCCCGCACATTGCACTATCATCATCATTATCAGGACGTGTACGGTCTCCATTATCATTAGTGATTTATGGACTGATTGGACTGGCACCTTTGATTTTCTTAAGTGGTGTGAATTTTTATACCTCTTTGAATCTACAATGAATCACATGCTTAAATGTGTCCCGTTTTACTGACCCTTGTGTATAACCTCAGAGGGGTGGAACTTTTGGCCAGCTGGCCAGATATGTTTAAGGAAGGGAAGCGCGACTTTACACAGCCCGGAACAAAAGGTGAGACGATGAAGCTAGCGCAGAAGCCGCACTGCTGAGCGCTCGTCCTGTCTGCATCTTTCCTCACGTCCTGTCTAAAGTCGCGCTTCCCTTCCTTCAACATGCGTATAATCACGTTTTGTAGCTTCTACACATTCAGCACTGGGGGTTTGCTCTCTTTTCCTATGATAGATGAGCTAGAAGTTTAAAATAAGCCCTCAGGCTTACCGCCCCCTTCCGAGGGTAGAATGTCATAGCTGCAGTAGTGCAGATGCAAATAAACGAGGTTTGTGCACCTGCTATTGCCGGAGCAATTCTGCCGCTGCCACGGGGCCCCTGTCCGCAGGTGTCGATCATTTGTGCCTCGGCGTCGCCGATGACGAACCTTGCCAACGACGCACACAGCCAGGGAGAGAAGCTGCCCAGTGTTCGGCGGACCTGCAGCATCGGCGGTTCGCTGCTGCCGTCTACGGTGGAGAAGATGCGCGACGTCTACCAGCTGGTGTCGCTTGCGCACGTCTACGGGCTCACCGAGGCGGCAGGCAGCGTTTTGGTGCCACCAATCGACGCCCTGGCCGTACCTTTCCTCGGCTTCGCTTGCCCGAACGTTCTCATCAAGGCAAGACATTAAGGGCTTTTCTTTGAAAGTGACAAATCCACAGCAAGCCTGTGCCTACTGTAGGACAAAAGCGCTCCAAGCTCAAAAAATCACTCTTTCTTCTTCGCTGGCACGAAGAAATGACACTGCGCACCCACATACAATGGCGAGCACCCACTCGCACGTCCGCTCAGGCCATCGTCTACTTGCCCCGGATGAGTAGTGCAGTGTTGTTTGTGATGACGGAGATGCAAACCCCATTTTTTCAAGAACAAGCCTGGCCTACAGCTCCGCTGTAGAAAGGAGGGCTTCTTTACGTGCTAGCTATATCTTGAAGTTAAGGATAACGCAGAGAGCTATGGATAGAAAAATAATAGGTGCAATGTTGAGAGATCGGAAGCGGGCGGCGTGGGTGAGGGAACAAACACGGGTTAATGACATCCTTGTCGAAATCAAGAGGAAGAAATGGGCTCGGGCATGGCATGTGATAAGAAGGTAAGATAACCGCTGGTACTTAAGGGTAACGGAGTGGATTCCAAGAGAAGGCAAGCGCTGCAAAGGGCGGCAGAAAGTTAGGTGGGCAGATGAGATTAAGAAGTTTGCGGGGATGCAGTGGCCACAACTGGCGTAGGACAGGGTTAATTGGAGATACATGGGAGAGGCCTTTGCACTGCTGTGGGTGTAGTCAGGCTGGTGATGATGATGATGATGATGACGATGATGACGAAGATATCTCGACGCAAGGAGTTGTCTTGGTCTGTGCGAACACAAACCTTCTTGTCGTAGCATAAGTCTGTTTTCTGGGGGCTTTCCTTGTGCCGCATGTTCAGATTACGCTGTCCGAAATTCCACACTTTCTGCCATCTACCGTTAATAGACACACAAGTATGGGGCAGTTAGACTTTCTGTAGTCGAGAGCTCCGTATCTCTCTGGCATATATACATGGTTGCTTTGCATTTTGCTTGCACCGAAACGGGACTGGCGCCGCAGGGCGGACCCTAGCGATTCGTGCTGACGATCCATTAAAACACTGCGTCTGGGCTGCATGCTCAATACTGACAGCAGCTTGTACTGCAATTAACGAGCGGCAGAGCTAGCACGACAGGATTTCTTTTTAAAACTCCGGCATAGTGTGATAGACCTGGTTCTCCAATTTGATAGCTGGTGGTGGTCAGAAGCTTTTAACAAAAGGCAACAACTGCCATTTTCGTACTCGGCGGGCAAGGCCGCAGAAACTACTCAGGCAATATTGCGGCCGGAAGAACATACCACATTGCGCGCATCCCCCATCGGCCGCCGTCCGGACGGCTATGGAGTCTGGACACTATAGCCGTACAAGACGGTCCCCTGCTCTGGAATATCTCATCGGACATCCTGTAAAACGAAACGAGACGAACTTCAAAATATTGAGCGCGGCAAATGCCTGTTTTTTTCTTCTCAGATTTACGCATGAACTAAGCACTGAGTCAATTCTTCCAGCAAAGGGAGGGGGGGGGGGGGGAAGGGGGGGGGGGGGTATGATTGGCGCTGGCTACTTTCTGACTTGCAAATGCGCTTAGTCTACAAAAGTCGCGAGTTTTTTTTGTTTAGTTCAGTATAAGTGAAATGTGTATTATAAAGATAACGAACACGGGTTCTGGCGAGGATATATGAGCGAAACGAGTGTAGAAATGAGCGTGTCTTCTGCTTAAGGTAGCGGCTTGACAGTCTAAGAATGGCGAAAATCTGCTAAGTGACTTGCTCGCCGCCCAATAACATTCTTTTTTTTTTTTTGGTGAAGCTGCTATAGTCAATCCTTATGAGCACGGACACCCTTTCCGCTTTAGTCGAAATTAAGAGCGCTCTTCGCTTCCTCTTGCTTTCATTTTTCTGGGTGAACCACATTACCAGTACCAGAAACATGCCCGGCCACATTCACACCTGGTGATGTGACAAGGCGTTCGAGAAACAAGTGGAGTACTTTTAGTTCGCAATTAAGAGAGAGGAGGAGGGGGGGGGGGATATGTTCCCAACTTTGGCAGAAACGTCTGGGCAGGTAACGCGAGAATGATTCGATGCCACCAGGCGCATTTGACATTGTCTTCTTCTTTACGACCTATACGAAGTCAAGACATGTACGAAGGCATAAAAACAACTTGCTGATTATGGCTCCAAATGAACGAAATCCTCTGTGCGTTCAATGCACTAGTGATCAGTTGGTCTTTAAGATGTCGTCTGGGCATGTTATAAACGTTAAGCTATGAGGCAGATTTCCGTACGAAGAGACCCTGTAAATATTGCCCCAGTCCCTCCGTTTTCTTTTTTCACACCCTTACTGCGCAGGTGGTAGACACTGAGACCCGAGCTCCACTTCCAGAAGGCAAAGGTGGCGAAATCTGCTGCAAGATTCCGAGCATGATGATGGGCTACTTGAACAAGCCAGAACAGACCCGGAAGGTCCTTGACTCCGAGGGATGGCTTTCGTCGGGTGAGCACATATGCATGACTACGTATTCATTGCGCATCATGTCTGCCATTATCTTGGCGCTTAGTCGCTTAAGGCTTAAGGGGGAATACGGATCACAAACCATTTATTTTATTTATGATGTGAGTCTTATTAAAATCACTCTGTAAGCTTTTTTTATGCTGAGTTCTATTATGCAATCACAGTTCGAATAGCGCAATTAGATTTGTGAGTTTTAAGCAGTTTTGGTAATTTAATTGGGAGACTCATTCCAGACCGCTTGCCAAAAAATGTTAATAAACGTTTCGAAATGTTTACATAACTGAATCACTCAAGATGCACTTTGTGCGGTCATGCTGTTTTTATACTAGCCACAATAAAAAAAAAAACATTGGTAAAAGTGCTGTGAATAGAACTTAGAAAACGGGCTGGCTGGTAATTTAAGGTACAGACTAATTAAATTTATTGGAGAATGTAAAAGCCAGCCAAATATCACCACTAGACACCTCTACTTTGCCAGACAAATATCGCCCTAGACACCTCTACTTTCAATCTCATTTCAATGAGATTCTCTTTTAAGCTCATTTCAATCACCTAAGTTAACCCAGAGAAAAAGCCGGCAAGGGAGAAACTGTATTTGCAAACTCACGAACGGATGTAAAGAGGCTTGAAGTCGGTGGCCGCTTATTGAGTCTCAGGAAATCGAGTCGCGGAAAAACGTCGGTAGCTTTGGCTGTAATAATGCATGTCATCTTGAGAGCTGTTAAAGGAAAGGGCGGAAAACGAGCTTTCGAATGGTAGCACATGGGGCGGCGATGGAAGAGCAGTTTCGAAATGGCGGTCGCGTGAAGTGGAACGTCATTTTGAAGCCCGTGCTTCGTTTTTCATCCGCGCGACTCTCTCAATGTTCATTTTTTTTAAAAATTAAACATCATTTTGACCGTGGATATTCTGCGCAGATAAATTTGCAAGTAAATTTTGTACGAAAGACTGTTTTTCTAAAAATCGACTCTTCCGCAATTTTTTTTTTTTTTTGCGATCTCAAGACCACATTCGCACTTGAGGGTTGGCAACGTCGTAATCAACTGGTCTTATACCATGTAATATGTCTACCCTTTCACTAGCAGCTACTGACAGGTGTTAATCCATTTTTTACTGATGTATAAGCTTTTCTATTAATCAAATTATGATATGAAAAATGGCATTTGACAAGATTCTAGAATTCCATCCTTGACTATTACGATAAAATATCAAAAGTAATATTCCTAGTAGTTAGGCCTAAATGCGTTGTTTCTATACCTTAGAAATTTGTAAACACAGTGCTAAGTGCTGTGTTCGTTGATGTGAAGTGTTGACGAGCTCTGATTTTATGTGAAGCTCGGTGACTATTTCTGCTCTCTGCAGAAAAAGGACGAAGTTCCGGCTTTATTTTTTGGATTTCGCCCGGCGAGGGTTTCGACTAAAGGGTGGAAAACTAAAGCTACAAATTCAAGCACCGCAGTTCAGAAACGTTTTTGCATGTCGCAAGGAGCTGATATATCATGAAACACCGTGAGCATATATGCTGCTTATGGCATGTCACTTCTTGGTGCCAGTACTTATCTTCATTTATCTCTTATTTATTTCAAATTCAGACATTGACAGTTGTCGCGCGGGAGAGGGCGAACACAGGATGCAGTCTGACCGGGCTCTGCGCACCAATAACACAGCAGGTTGGACCAGCGCCTCCTTTAGAGTATAGAGGAGGCGCTGGTTGGACACGCACAATGCAGAATTTAACTTCTTGGAATAATAAGCATACCAAGCCATATCTTAAAACGTCATGGATGCTCATGTAAAAATGGCGCCCGTAGTGACATGGAAAGCCCATTTGACTTGCACATGCCTGTCAATCCGAATGATAGCTTCCTAGAATACAAAAAAGTACAAAAAACGGGAGCGAAAACGTTTTAATTTGGCAACGGAAAAAGATTAGTGCCAAGCGGACCTTTCAAACAATAGCAATACTTATACAAATGATATAATGATTATAGATGTCACTCAAGTCGCATACTGTGTGAAAGTACGTATCCGCTTGCTGGCGAAAGGCGTGCAATGGGAAACAATTTTCGATAACACCAGGTAGGTCAGGGCAGCGATTCCGGACATTAGGAATTTGTCAACTGAGTGCCTGCGTTTTGTTCTTTGTTTGCAACTTGTGTATATAGTTACCAACCGAACTGTTAGCTAATTTTCTGCTCCCGGCAGGAGACTGCGGGTACTACGACGCAGAGGGTCGTATCTTCTACATCGACCGGCTTGTCGACACGGTGAAGTGCATCGGCTACCACGTGCCCACGGCGGAGCTTGAGGACCTCATCGTAACCATGCCTGAAGTGCGCGAGGCGGCTGTGGTGGGGATACAGAACACCGCGTACCAGGACTCTCCGGTCGCGTTCGTCGTGCTCAAGGAGGGCGTGACTGCGGGCCAGCCCATCGCGCAGAGGATCAAGAAGCACGTGGCTGGTGAGTGGCCCTTGTGGCTCAGTTTCCCGCAGATTAGAAAGAAGAATGACAAGACAAATGGTGATGCTGCTTGCCAAGATTTAGACTTGATGTTAACCCCAAAGGCTATTGCGCTGTAGTTGGCACACTGACAACACATTTACACAGTGATAAAAATAAATACTTACACCCCACCCAGAAACTCAGAAACTCTTGCATTGAAGTGCAAGTTGCGAGCTCGAGACGACGGCTTCCCCACACGTGTGATCTCCTGATAAGGACGGCACTCTTTGAAGTCATCGCCTACTAGTCGTAGTTTCGGCATGGTCGATATAGGCAAGTAGTTTCCTCCTTAAGTCTCCGTTTTTCGCGCGTTAGGTTGCCCAAGAGCCTAAAGTTCTATTACTTTAGAAGAAGCTGCTCTTAGGTTCCAAGTCGTTTCGTATACTTGAGTCGACTTGCGATGAGCGGCGACTCTGTCTTGCCGGCTATGACAAACGAACCTTTCCAAGGCGGCCAATACCAAACTAGTTTTCTTGTTATGCTAAAAGTCTTATTTGTTTGCCCCGTTATTTCCAAACTTCAGACCAACAGAACAGGAAAGACTGGCTATCGCTCGTACGCGGGGTATTCATAAACGGATCTCCACTCCGGAAATGCTCCTGGATCTTGTGCTCTTTGGCTCTCGCAACGCGGTATGCTCGAAAGGGAGAAGATTGTATATTATGACAAACAGCTGAAATGTGCAAGTTAGAGCTTTTCCTGAGTTCCAGTTAGAGATTCCAGTAATTACGTTTAATTTAACCTCATGTGAGCAATGTTCCGAACTTGACGATAGCATGCCGAAACATTCGTTAGAACTTATTTTTATCAAGTAGAAGGAGTAGCACAATGGCGTTTTCAAGAATGTCATTAAATGTGATCTGTTCACACGCACAAGCAGCACCCGAGATCCACTGGTAACAGAAGGAGTAAATTACAGCAAAAGCGCGGTTCCTTTCCACCCGGCCTAAAGATGTAAAAGCATTTCAATAGCCCGCAGCAGCACATGTCCTAGAGAGTACCGTAGTGCTTCGTCGTATGCTGGCTCAAAGAAGTGCGTAACTCTGTCAGGCAAAGCCGACTGTCTATAGCGCAGTACCTCGTTTAAGACTTGAGTCGTTGTTCGGGCATTAAAGAGTTTTGTGTGCCTGTGTGTGAGCGTGTATGCGAGCAGCATTATTAAAGCTTGATGGGACCTAACAGCTCCAAAGGCTACGTTCTGCTTATTGGTGTTGATGAATGCGAATACCTGTCACAAATGTTTGTTGCTTTTTGCTTTCACTGCAGAACGTTCTCCCAAGCACATGCATCTCTACGGTGGAGTCGTATTCGTCCAAAGTCTCCCGAAAAACGACTTAGGAAAAGTTCTCAAGAAGGACCTCAGAAAAATGGCCGTGGATGCGAAAACACAGAGGCTGTGCGTGGAGTAAACGTCGTGCAACTTTAGCTCTGTTTGGGCTTGGCTTTCAACGCCTGACTGTCTGAAAATAACAGTGTGCACTCCAAGATATAGTTATTTTCCATGTTCTCTTTGTCCTTTTGCTTTTAGTGGATTTTCATGCGCGTGAAATAGGTAATCTGCATGAAACGCAGTGGCATGAAGAACTACGTACAATCGCAATGCACTTTAATACGAACAACATGGTGGCTACGCGCTCGGTTTTTCGAACTTCTTTTCGACGTGCTTTTACCGGAGCGATAAGAAAATGACGTTATTGTGGTTCTAGAATGTATCATGGACGTCTCTAGCGTCTTCTTGCTACCAAAGTAAAAGCGTATTGAAAAGAAATGCGAATAGCGGAGCGTCTAGGCTCCGCTCTGTTCCAATTTATTTTTATTGCCACTGTACATCGGAGTAGCAACGCCACTAAAATACTGAACATATCGTCAAATCAAATCATAAAATTAAATGTGTGCAATGTAGCGCACGATAATAGTGTGCGATGTCAGTGGTCGAAATTTCCGGAGCCCTTCACTACGGCGTCTCCCATAGTCTGAGCCTTCTTGGGATGTTAAACCTGATAAACCAAACCAAATCAAAAATGGAATGAAATCTGTTTAAGAACGTTGTATTATACCGACGCAGCTTCCCTTCCTGATGCCTTAGACTATTATGGAATGTGCAGACTACGAGACGGGAGAGACAGACAACTGCGCTTAATTTCATAATGACAAAACCTGAGCAGTTAGCCTGGCAACATATTCTGAGCTATTGCCTTAGACTACTTGGACATCGTCGCAGCCTAGTAGCCACGCGCGCGCTGTGATTTGGATATCGTCGTTTTCACCATCTTTCATCCTTTTGTTCTGCGTCAATGTTTGCGATAACTGCTAAAAGAAAAAAAAAATTCTTTCTTCTTTCACTCCCACCTTCCTCCGATCCCTTCCCGATGACATCGGGGGTGGTATTCTGCCGGTGTCGCCTTTTGCGACATGTCGCATATGGGCGGGGCCTAAAAAAGTGCTTACAGATGCTCGAAGAAACGGAAAAAGCCGCCGGCACTTTCGTCTGCGGTGCATTCATTCACTCCGAGAAGCGACAATTTACCACTGCTGATCCACTAGCAGCAGTAGTTTCGTATCTTTTATAGCAAGAATATTTGCCATCACATGCCGTCTAATGTTCAAAAAAACACTTGCAAATTTAATATAAACTCGCTTTACTTCATTTAAGTCTATAAAACACCGCGAAAAAGCTCCAAATCTATTTTTCTTTCGTTCCGGACGGTTGTGCTAGGTTTCGGCTGCGTTTCGGGCAGTTGCAGACGGTAGCAGTGTAGCTGGAGGTCCCATTAGGCTTGCGCGCTCCAGAATCGAGAGCGTATCTAAAAAACTAGGCTGAATTGCAGCTTAAACTTTATCGTCGAAGCAAGGTAAGTCATAGCGAAAAGTAACAACACCAGTAGTTGCCGGTAAACATGCCGACCGGAATCGCAAGGACTGCTGAATTGGCTGAAGCGGGCGGCTCTCGCTTGAAAGGATGTCGCCATGTTTTCACGCCAAGGGCGCAAAAGCCGCAACTGCCGATTGCGTTCGTACGCTAACGGTAGCCCGACGCCCGCTCGAATCGCTTCAGCGCATTCCGTTGTTCGACTAAGCGCAGTAAATTGGGGCGACGTCACGATGACGTAGCAGGAAGGCGGGTCCGTGTCGTCACGCCGCCGTCACCGCGGCTCGAGCCAATCAGTGAAGAGCGAATGCGACATGTCGCAAAAGGCGACACCGGGAGAATACCACCCCGGCAGTGCCTGCATCATCAGGAAAGACGAATAAATTTCATTCCAAGTGGGTTTCGAAACCAGGCCGGCACGAACAGACCAACTTCGCTGGCCACTTCTTTAGAGCCCTATGTACGCCATCACCGCAGCACAACCAGCCTGATAAACTGCCAGTCTCTCGCTGTTGTTGATGCCTCAAAAACGATAGTACACCCCCCGTCAAAAGTATACAGCCCAAGGGGTTTGATTGTGAGGCCTGCAGCATGGCTCGTTATGCATCCTCAGCAACCGTGATCTCTCCGAAAGAGGAAAGGCATTGCGTCCTCAATCCTCCCAAGGTTTGGACTGCTTGATGCGCCAGGGAGCCACGCTAAACAGCTTCGAAGCAAACCCCTTGGGCTGTATACTTTTGACGGGGGCTGTACATACCAGCCCTCGCGTTGGGTTTGGGTACCCTCGCCTTCATCAACTTCCATTCGGGCGGCGCGAATAGACAAGCTTCGCAGCCCAGTCGGATACAACTTAAGTCTGCAGTGAAGCTCCGCCCACATTCAGCCTCCGCGCACAGAATTCCTCCAGGACGAAAAAAAAGTCCGCTGCGTAAACGTTTCTTGTTACGTAAACACGAAGCTTATCGCAAGAAAAAAAACTGTGAGCTTTAGAATTTTGATACATGGTTTGTTTGACATCGCCAAACATTAAAAAGCTGATTTCGTTTACAGTTGCTATTGGCCAGCGAAGTAATACAGAAGGCCACGGACCGCAGCCCAGTGTTAGCAACTGCTGTTTTTTTTTTAAACTTGTATCCTGCTTTAAGAGTAGTACGCCATCGCCGAAGCCGAACACCCCGCGTGCATGCTTTCGCACTCACAGCACGTAAGTAGTCTTTCTGTAGATTTTGCGTTTCGCCTCCATCGAAACGCGGCCAACGTGACGGCCGCGGTCAGGTACCTCTCGGTGGACATCTCAACCGCGCCATGAGGGATATAAAGGATGTGAAAGAAGAAAGAGAGAAGGAGGAGCCTTGCCAGTGAAGAGCTCCGGAGTAATTTAGACCACCAGGGTGTCTCTAACCTGCACTTGCATCGTAGAGCACGCCGGCACCATTTATGCTTTGCCTTGCGGGCTGTTTTCTAAAGGAACGCAATGTGGCCGATATTTGTTGAGCCACAGCGCATAGAATAATCGCGTGTCCGAAATTCTAAAGCCTGATACGGCTAATACAAACGACTAACTGCGAATCTCTAATTGCAACCAACCTCTAAAATGTAATTGTTAAAAAGTAGCTACCAGAGAAACAAATAACCAGCGTATCAGTTAACGTATATTCGCTAACACTGCTATTATGAGGCTGGAGGCATCTGTTTCATCATAGAGCCTATTTTTAAGAATTAATGGCGGATTTCTCCGAGATGCCCGGTGCATAATGAGCAGTAAAATACCCTATCGTACGTTAAAGGAAATGCATGCATTCTGCGTCTTCGATTTTCTCACTGGTGGGCACACTCAATAATAAAGTATAGAGTCCCACTAAGTTCGATCCGCCAATGGCGCGGTCTTGGGCACAGGAAAATGTATTTGGCGCAAATGGCGGGGGGACGACTTCATTAGAAAACTCGGGGCACCTGGCTCAAGACGAGCTTTAATTCCGTGAAAGCGATGGATTTTTGCGGAAACCATCGCCAATTGCAAGAACTGCGGAATCCCCGGCGTTTAGTTTAGTCGAAATTACAGAAATAGTGATGCAAAACAGAGAGAACTTCGGAGAAAAAAAACAATGCGCGTAGTAGACATACCGACAAGAATTCTTCGTACGAAGAATGCTTCGTACGAAAGCTCGATAGCATTTAACTATTAACTTCAAGCTTTTAAGCGCACCTCAGTGCCATGAATGTTCCAAAGCTTTGTGGTTATCGTTCAAAACAATACGCAACATGCGAGCCGCACATTGGATAGCTGCCCCACCTGGTGGTCATTTTCCGAGTCTCAAAAAACAGTGGAGCGCCAGGCTTCCTGCTCTTGCCGCAGGAGTGCGCTTTCGCAGTGAACTCAGCCGATATGTCACGTAGAAACTGGGCAATTCAAATTCAGAATTTAGTTCTGCCTAGCTCTAAATGCAGTAGCCAGGCGGATATTACGCAGGAGGAGGCCCCAGAGGTAAACAAAACAACAAAACAAAACCGTTGTATTGGCATAGGAGGAGCCTTGTACGGGTTTATTTAGAGAACATGGGGCTGCTGCCGTTGGCTGAATTTGCCGTGCGAGCATAGAGGAACCAGCAGCACGACACCGCACTTCGTGGTGTCCAGTAGAATTACTGTACAAGTACCTAGAGTTGAGCGTCTGCTGTCCCTGCGCTGCGCGCCCCTCTACTGGCTGAACACGATCACATGGTTAAAAAGCATCCGTGCATCGCGGAGGAGCCAACTCCCTTGCATGCTTTAGAACTAGACCGTTGCTGACAATCCAATCGTACATCTACTGTTCTCGTGCTTTGCGGCATTTTATTTCGTTCGAGTGCACATGCTCACGGGAAATGGCGTTTTCTTATCCATAGCATGCAATTTTATCACAAGTGTTCGCCGATTGTCAAAAATAAAATTTTGTGATTTGCGGCGTTTACAACAGAAGCCGCTGCACATCAGCCACACGGCGAGTATTTTGTTCTCAACTCATTGAGATAGGCCTTGGTGCAGCCGACGCATTAGTAGCAAGCCCTGATATTCAGTGCAACAGTAATCTGCCTAGAAATAAAGCAAGTTCGGAAGCAAGAATCAAATGGACTGAGCCTGCACTCGCTCTAACCAATTGCACCAAGCCGGTCTCCTGCTTGCAGGAGTTGCGGCTTCCCCTCGGAGCTTGAATGCTTGACGGCTGTCGAATGCTGCTTTCGGAGTATTTACGTGTAGTGTAACCTAACCTTGAGAGTGTTCACCAGCACCAGCCTCGACCATATACCCCCTTGGCCTCGTATCTGGCAGTCTTAATGCCGCAGGTAGCATAAGAGGTTCCTCCATGGTTCTCACGCAGTTTACGTCTTCACCGGTCGACCCCGTTCCTACCTGGAACTCGCGGTAATACAGGATGCACTACGTCCGCCGCAATTGACGAGGGTGGCAATGGTGAACACTCTCAGAGTTAGGTTTTACTACACGTAAATACCCTAAGCAAAGCCGAAAGTTGGGCAAGTTGGGTAACGTTCACGATGTAAAAAATAGCGCACAAGGAACACAAGGAACGGAAAGGAAACGACGCAGACAAGCGCTGTCTGCGTCGTTTCCTTTCAGTTTCTTGTGTTCCTTGTGCGCTATTTTTTACAACATGAACGTAAATGCCCCCTAAAGCAGCAGATTCGACAGGCATGGTCGCAGCTCAGTTAGTAGAGCACCGGACGCGAAATTCGGAGGTCGTGGGTTCGGAACCCACCAGCGGCATGTGGTTGCTTTTTCTTCTGCTTTCATTAATCTTCCATTTTAGGAAAAAAATACAAATGAAAAAAAAAGACACCCCCCATGCTCGTTGGTTCCCGTAACTGTTGGCTTCCGTCATTTATGTACTCGCCGAGTGACGTCTACTGGTTAGAGTGGCAGCATGCGCTTCTCGACTTGCCAGCTTAGGCTTAACGCTCTCGGAAGAAAACAACGGCTCACGTAGCAGGAGAGGGGGAAACGAAATAAATCGTGCGAGTCCATTCTTGCAGACTAGTTGGTACATATTTGGTCGAACTTCCAGCGCAGAAAGACGAGGACAAACAAGCGAAGTGGAGAGGACACCGCGCGACTGTCTTGTTAGTAGCGTTAGTAGTTTGTTCGCCCTCGTATTTCTGCTCTAGAACTGCGGCCAAAAGGAAACGCACATTTTGCAGAAAATAAATACTGGGGTGACTTTCGTAACTACAGATATTTTCTTTCAATGAGGTACGTTAATCTAATAGTTATTCTACAGAATAGATGTTACTTGACTAGAGTATTAGTTAACACATCTAACCTCCTGAAACAACTGCTATTGTGACAAGGAAGTCAAGGACCAGGAAAATGGCCATCCAGTAAGCTAAGTTTATTGAACGCACATCGTGTTTCTTTGCATTGACAAAATATAGAAAAACAAGATTTATAAATAAAGCCCGAAACATATACGTCGCAAGGACTGGAGCTGCCAGATTGAAGAGGTACAGGAGGCGCAAGCACTTTCCGGGCCAAAAATTGAGATTTTGAGACATGTTGCGGGGAATTCACGCCACCCCCGACCCTCAGATCTCTGTAGGGGGTAGGGGTAAGGGGCATTCTCACCTGTTAGAATCTTGGTAGTTTCATAGACGTCTTAAGCGCTACAGTATACTGCTAGGTAGGAAGGTAGAGCAGGTAGGTAGGTAACAACTTTATTGATTCATGACAGAATCAAGTGAAGCGCCCGGAGTGGAGGGCAAAAAGGAAGAAGGACAATGATGGGGTGAGGGGACGCTCATCGTCTTTGTTTGTGGCTGCGGAAGTGGATATGTGCTACACAAATAGGTACAGAATTCACGGCGAAAAGCTTCTTAACTGAGCAAATGTTTCGTCCAGCGTCGTTTTAGTTTTCTAGCACTGAAACCCCCAATCTCAGATTTCGTCCATTTTTTTTTGTCCGAAGCGTCTGGCGTGTGGCAACCTACCCATGCGGTTGTGGGCAAGCTGTCTGAAGGCTTTATGGCCCTGAGAAAGTTTCGAACCAGTGGCGGCGCAAGCAGGTCAGCTTCGCTGTCCACTGCATTAGACCATACGTCATCGCCGCAGCCGCACATCGCGCGTGTTTAATTGCCAATCTCTAGCGTTGTGCTTTGGATGTAAGTTGTCTTCATCAACTTCCATCCGGGCTTAGTGCGAGAACAGACTTAGATGCGGCAGGTCCGGTTGGAAGCCTCGTGATGATAGCAGTCACAGACTCGGATGGCAGTCTCAGGATTAGCACATCAGTCAGGTGCAGAGGCCCAACCAAAGCAGAAAGAGGCTAGTTGGTTGGTTTATGGGGTTTAACGTCCCAAAGGGACTAAGGCTATGAGAGACGCCGTAGTGGAGGGCTTCGGAAATTTCGACCACCTGGGGTTCTTTAACGTGCACTGACATCGCACAGTACACGGGCGTCTAGAATTTCTCCTTCAAAGAAATTCAACCGCCGCGGCCGGGATCGAACCCGCGCCTTTCGGGTCAGCAGCCGAGCACCATAACCACTGAGCCACCGCAGAAAGAGGCGAATAAAAGCGAATGTAATCATGGATTCGCAAGAAACACGCAGGAACTACAGGAACCTAACACAAGGTCTTGTTGGCATTTCTAGCCGACCGAGGTTTGAGAACCACCTTATGCCGAAGGGCATATTCGCGCGATTAAAGAAAAAAAAAAACCAAGAATATCAGTGTCATGAGAAGACAGGCAGCCATTAGGATCGTGAAGGAGAGACAGGAAGCCGAAAAGAAGGTGAATCTCATGTCAACAAAACGCAACAGTCCGCAGAATGGAATGAAAACGCGCACGCCGAGCACTCCTACCTCGCGTACCCCAACACAAGGATGAGCACACTACTCAAACATGCTGACTATATACTCAGATATTGTCCCACACCGTAAGCTAGGCAGAAGAGTACACGCGCCACCGGATGAAGAACTAGACAAAGAACAGGAAATAACACTGAGTGCAATACAAACACATACTCAAGCCCAAGAAGACTTCACGCAATCTACCCAGAAGTCTATCAGCCACAGTGCGCACATTGTGGCACAGACGTGTGCCTATAACACATGGTAGCGGCTTGCCAAAACAACACAGAAATAAAAACACAAAACAATTGAGTGTTGAATGTTGGGAGAAAATGCCGTCCAGCTCAGACCCGAAAGCTCAGCATCAGATGACCGAAAGGGCTAGAGCGGCTTCAAGATCCAATGGACTCCCGGAAGAGGAAGACCGACCAACAATTTGAGCTCCAATTAAAATGCTTTCATCATCACCGCTACCGAACTGCCCTCTCAAACCGTGCTACGAACCGAAACTGAAGTGAAAACCAAAGAGCGATCCATGCGAGTGCACCTATTTCGTATTTCTCCTGACCACGCTAAATCACCCGTCATTTTTTTTTCCTTCAATTAAACCTCATTTTATACTGTCTGGCTGAGTACGCATCTATGCCGGTTCAGCATAAAGGAAGTGTATTGTGGACTCATTGTCATTCGGCAAATAGTGACACCTATGAAACCCAAAGACGCTGATTTCGCATCATGTTGCTGAACACCAAACACACTTCGCTGGTAGTGCGGTGGTCTCAAATAAGAAATCAGACTGAAAGGTGGGCACTGAGATCACGTCCTGTCGTTCAGGATACTTCTACAGCCTCCGTAAATGACGTGCTTTGACGATAAAGGAATTGTTTACCTTTTGTCGTTGCAGAGTCCACAATATTGCGAACCAAAAATGAGCGCACGTTCTGTGACGCAGGAACTCGCGCTGCTTTGATCCATTTATATGCGTAGTGAATAAAAATTTGCCCAGGCTTAGCTTGGTTAAGCCAAGAATGCGTTGCATATTGCGCGGTCTTTTTGCGCGAGGTATTGGTTGGCGGCACTCGATTTTCTCAGCAGCTTTTCCTCCGTGACGTATGGATGGATGGATGGATGGATGGATAGGAGCGCCCCCTTTGAAAGGGGGGGGGTGGCAACCGCCACCATGCTCAGCCGTTCTCTTTTTTTTTATCTTTTTTTATTTTTAAGTGGTTTGGTGACGTCACGTCACGTGGTTTGGTGGCTGCCCCGCCGCGCCCAAGGGCTGAACTGAGTGATTGCAATATGCTACGCATAAAAAGCAAAATGAAATAAAACAGCTGCACGTCTTCTGCCATCTATACCGCCGCACTGTTTTCCGATTTTTGAGCCCTGTAAGCAAAATAAGAGGGGAAAGCTGACAGCTCCCTAGCCTTCTCCGAGGGAAACACTTTCCCTCAGACTCGACAAGGCCTGTCTCCCTCGATTTTCCCCGCCGAGAGCGCTCGAGGACGCAGCGTACGGCTGCCCAACGTCCAAGGGCCTGAAAAGAAAACAGCCTCCGACGAGGACCCTCCTCTCCGGTTGCCTTGGGCGTTAGGAGCCAGGTCGATGGACGGTGGCCCATACAGGCCCTAATGAAAGCGTGCAGCCCCAACAGCTTCCTAGGACGCGAGCGGCGAGCACGGGAAAGCACCGGATAGACGGTCGACTTGAGCTCCCGTAGGCCCCCGTTAAATCAATGAGCCGGGAACGAGTCGGCCGACCGGCAAGCTGCCTGCTCTCTGTTTCGTTGCTAATTTTATCGTCCGCTTCCTCCGCGACGGCTGCTGTCGTTCGCAAGCCGGGTACGGAGGCGAATCACTTCAAGCACTGACGCCAGCCTAATATCGTCTCTGCCAGTTGTTTTCTCCGAGAGCTATGGAGAGTAGCCGAGAGGGAACCCCGGTGGAAGCTCCCCGGAGACTCACCAAAGACAGGGATAGAACGAGTTGAGATTAGGCGGATGCCGCTCTCTGGTTTGGGTTGTACACATATGAAAGGAGGCCATTTTAGAGGCAAATTCTCTGCCTGCCAAGGGATCCTTTACTTATTCACAAAACAACTTCATGTGCAAAAGGTCGCACTTAGGTTCTGTGATCTGAATGAGACGCAATTGTAATGAAGTTATTAGATCCGGTAGTAAAAATGATATCTGGATCATACCCGTCATGGACAGAAACGCATCATATCACCGTACGCGCATGCCGTAATAAGGCTATCAATGGAAACACATTCAAGCATAGAGCCGTCTGCGCTTGAAATGAGCCCTTTAGTCACGTGTGTTTAGCGATGTGTGCACAGCTTTCCAGTCAAGACAAATAACCTTTTCAGAAATATAGGCTCGGCGTCTGATAGCAACTGCGCTGTCATGGTTTATGTCAGTATGAAAGTTTTGCCTTCCGATGGTATACAGGGTGTTTCACCTAAGACTTTCTGCAATTTTTAAAAATAAGCTATTTCAGTTAGATGCGCGCTTTTTCTGGCATAGCATTGTCAGTGGTGTAGTACATCATAATGCAGCTAAGACGTGCTAACTAGCAGGCTTGTTAACCAATATTTAATAGTTAACTTTTAAACTATTACCGTTGGGCTCCTTAAATATTGAGAGGCATGTAGCCGACAGTAAGTAATGTCCATATCCATTTTTAGAATTTCGAGAACGTGATTATCCTCGGCGCTGTGGCCCAACAAATTTTGGCTATCTCGACGAGTTTAGGTTCACTGGAGAGGTTGCTTTGCCTGCAAGCTTCTCAAACCGCATGTGTTTTGGCGCGATGTAGGCGAAATTTGTTGGGCCACAGCGCCAAGGGTAACCGCGTTTTCGAAATTCTAAAAACTTATATGGGTATTACTTACGGTGGGCTACATGCCTCTCAATTATTAAGGAGAGCAACTGTAATAGTTTAAAAGTTAACTATTAAATATTGGTTAACAAGCCTGCTAGTTAGGACGTCTTAGCTGCATTATAATGTACTACACCACTGACAATGCTATGCCAGAAAAAGCGCGCATCTAATTCAAATAGCCTATTTTTAAAAATTGCAGAAAGTCTTAGGTGAAACATACTGTATTTAGGCTACGACGGCGCCGTATAGTGGAAGGAGTTAAATACGAGCACTTAGGCTTTTCTTAACATGCAAGCATACGTTATGTTGCTGCCTTTGCGGTCGAAATCGAACCCGCGACCTGGTCTTTACGGCCAGAATGCGTGTGCTACCGAACCGAGTCACCGCCGCACGTGTGATCTGACCAAAGGAAAGAAATGCCGGCAGAAGACCTATCTGCCAGTCAGTTGACTAGAGGCGCGCCACATAAACTCTGCTGCTACCGTGTGCCTCATATAACTGCAGGCGAGTAAAGGGATGGCGTGACTCTGTTGTTAGCAGCGAAGCCATCTGAAGAAATCCAGAGCCAAGTTTAGTGTTTGTGGCACAAGCAATGCGTTGCTATGCGCAGTAACCGCATCGCTGGTCCGTATTGCTCGTCAACTGTCATGGTATTTCGAAGAGCTATGAGGTCACCAGTGTGACGCTGATATTGAAGCTGATTGTTCGACGGAATTAAGCCTTGGGGCAATGTAATGAACATTGAGGGGATCTGCGACATATCTTTTTGTCTGTATGAAACTTCTGCGAGCGTTCGACTTGAGAGTGGAAACTTCCTGTCCCCAAGGGTAGATCTTTGCTGCTGGCACCAGATAACTCACTCAATAACATTTTGCGTTTCTTCTGTGTTGCAAGCGCGCGAACATCCGTCCAACAGTGTTTCTAAAATACATTTTTACAGCAGGTCTCTGACCACAACGTCTGTATGTGCTCGCGAAGCACTCAGGGGACGGAGCAAACGATGTTGTTTCGCGCACGCCCATCCTGCATGACCTGGTTGGTGGCGTTGCCACATCGTGGAGTTGACTTGTAGGAATCAGAAATATGATTTGGGCTGATCAATCAACTGTAAAGATGACTGCGCGGCGCGAAACATACAGGATCACAAAACAATGTCGACATGGAGTGGCGCCTACTGCCAACCATATTGTTATTCAACCATAGCAAGCCATCATCACGTGAAAAACCCTGAAGATTACCTTAACTGGTCACCCCTCATGTCGTCGCGACGGCGTTCAAGCGTGGGCGACAGCCAGGCCAACGCGCCTGCGCGTTACTGTAGAGAGAAACGTCATCATCGAAACCGTGCTCGTAAAAACGTTTTCCTTTCAAATGAGGACTAAATACAAGTGACTCGATGCCGAATTCTGGGCGCACGACAACAGCGCGGGTTTTCGTTTCCTGCAGCCGGGCGCCTGGAGGGGGGGCGGGGAGGGCAGAATGACGTTTGCGTCGTAATTGGAGCTTGGCTTCGGACACGCTGGCTCTTCCCGCTGGGGACGACGAAGTTTGCTTCTCGCCCCCAGCAGCAGCGCCGCCTTGCCCCAGTCGGACGGGGCGCGCCCTTCTGCCGACGCAATCAGAGCCCGCGCAGTGCGCAGGGGCCATCAAGCGACCGATAATTAGGTCCGCGTCTCCCAGCAGTCGATACGTGCCGACTCATTATCCTGAGGAGACGAATTCCCGCTCGACATCCGACCACCGCCGCCGCCACCGCAAAGTCCGCCCTCTCCCTCGCGTGCAGCGTTCATTTTGTGCGGGCGTTTTCTGTCTCTTTTTTTTTCGCTTATCGTGGCCCAAAGCAGCAATCGGTGCTACGGCTGGCACGGGAAATATTGGAACACGATACAGCGCCGCGTCCAATTAAGGAGAGTACGGCAGGGTGGTACAGTGTTGTGGGTGAAAAAAAAAGAAAATCCGTCAGCAGTTATATTTCTTTGATTTGACAAGGTAGTGTGAAGATCAGGTGTCAAGCTGTCATTACATTTAGCGCAAAGTTTAAATGGGGTGCATGCGAACTTGCGTACTTCTTTCCTTTGTGAACTGATTCTTGTGTGCGAGACAGACAGACAGACAGACAGACAGACAGACAGACAGACAGACAGACAGACAGACAGACAGACAGACAGACAGACAGACAGACAGACAGACAGACAGACAGACAGACAGACAGACAGACAGACAGACAGACAGACAGACAGACAGACAGACAGACAGACAGACAGACAGACAGACAGACAGACAGACAGACAGACAGACAGACAGACAGACAGACAGACAGACAGACAGACAGACAGACAGACAGACAGACAGACAGACAGACAGACAGACAGACAGACAGACAGACAGACAGACAGACAGACAGACAGACAGACAGACAGACAGACAGACAGACAGACAGACAGACAGACAGACAGACAGACAGACAGACAGACAGACAGACAGACAGACAGACAGACAGACAGACAGACAGACAGACAGACAGACAGACAGACAGACAGACAGACAGACAGACAGACAGACAGACAGACAGACAGACAGACAGACAGACAGACAGACAGACAGACAGACAGACAGACAGACAGACAGACAGACAGACAGACAGACAGACAGACAGACAGACAGACAGACAGACAGACAGACAGACAGACAGACAGACAGACAGACAGACAGACAGACAGACAGACAGACAGACAGACAGACAGACAGACAGACAGACAGACAGACAGACAGACAGACAGACAGACAGACAGACAGACAGACAGACAGACAGACAGACAGACAGACAGACAGACAGACAGACAGACAGACAGACAGACAGACAGAC